>NC_053414.1:21415086-21652586 GCF_016859285.1 Xiphias gladius | reverse complement strand
TTAGAGAGATAATGTGAGGCTACTGAGGGGTGGCTGTATTATGCTATAACTTCCTGTTAAGCTCTGTACAGGCCCAGCCTCCTAGACCTCATTGCATAACCTTAATCATTTAACAGCAGTAGCCTCACTGATAACCCCAGTGACCAACAGTACGTGCCCTAACCCAACCACATTTTATTGAGCTTCCCAGCCAGATTGCTATTTTGCAGCCACTCAACCAAAAAAGAAGCAAGGATAGCTACATTAGATCCTTTGTAAATGGCCTTCATTGCCTTCTTATTTCCTCCCTCCCTACACACCTTTTCCACCTTAACCCCCCCGCGCGCACACCACACACACTGACACACACTGACACACACACACATACAAAGACCCCGCTCTCCTTAAATCCCTCTTTTCCAGTGAATGGCAGATGATATTGAAAAGATACCTGTCTTATCTTTCCCGTTCCCCTTCCCTCCTTTTTTCATGTTACTTCCTCTCTCCTCTCTCTACCTCTCTCCCCAGACAGTGTAGTTCCTTTAAAATGATGAGCGAGCGAGGCCGGGTAGACTATATTGAAAGGATTTGTCAACTGACGAATGGCACAACCAAGTAGATGAAACTGTAGGGAGGGTCTCACTGTGCAGCCAAGAAAATACAGCTAGCTCATTTTTGCTCAGACACACACTTACACAAAATGGGAAATAGACACAGTTTTGCTTCAACAAACATGTGCACACACTATGACATGAACACACACGGACCATTCCCAAACCCATGTACACAGGTACTCCCACAAACTCATACAAACAAAATTCTACAAACACAGTCACACAAAAATAAAAGAAAACAAAGTCATGTATTGAACATTATCTAATTACCAAAATTAATTTGACGTTTGAATATTACCTAAGTGTGACCTGTCTCAGTCTTGACGGAAGGGGATCTCAGGCAAGAGACTTGAAATATGAATTCTAACATCAGTGATGGGGAATCCATCAGCCGGGGTTTCTCTCTTGGGTTTTACTGTGAACAACCACTTCCTTATTTCCATACTATTGACAGATGACATTTCCTTATTTCCAGCTGATTTCACATGATTGGTTGATGGCTTTTGGCAGCTGTTGGCAGCAGCCCTTTCTACATTACTGCTAACCCTTCATATTTGAAATAAACAATGCTGTCATGTTTATTGGTTCTCGGCAAATAGTTGACTTTTTGCTCGCAGGGGGCATCAGTGTGTTGTGGTAGCCTTAGTGAGTGTTAGTGCTTAACTATTTTTGGCCTGTACCTGCCCGCATCTTTGTGTGTCTGTGTGTATTCATTTAATTGAGTGAGAGAATGCTTGTCTGTTTATCTGTGTGGTTTGACCCCATACGGGGTGAATTGAACAGTGTAGAAGAGCAGTGAAATAAATTGTCCTTTAAGCTGGACATTTGTTCAGACCAGTAGACACTGACCATCCCTCTGTCTCTACACTCAGCTGCTCATACCCTCACACACTCACAGCCATAAACAAAGTGATTGGAACTGTTGTTTTTTAGCAGAAAATGTAATTAAGAACCATCAGTATATTAAACACATGCTGAATATCCTGGAGGTGAGAATACTTGGCTCTAGAAGCTTCGTAATGCAGTGACTACTCACAGGGCTAGTTGGTAAACTGCTGTAGCTAGCGAGGTAATGGCTAACATGCCAGCCATTCAGGCTAGCATTTGTTAGTCACAGTGAGTCTTTGAGCTTCTTTCTTTCTTACTGCCCCTGGCATTTTGTTCTCAGGACTCTGCACCATCTCATTTAATAAAGAGTTACTGAAAAGCTCTAGGGACTAGCAGGCTTACTGACTTTCTAGTTAGTTTGTACACAAGTAAAAGTGTACAAGTTTTTTACACTTAAATGAAAAGATGTATTTCTAACGTTGACTCCTGTTTTATGACTGTCTGTGAACCATTCCACTTTTGCAGAACAGTTTTTTTTGTCCGATAAAGGAGGTAAAATGAGAGTGGATGGTGCAAAACAGCCAATTAGCTACAGTAACCCAAAGGTCAGCACCGTCAAGACGGCTTTTTATTGATCAGTGGCGCAAATTTGTGGGTCAAATTCACATGGATTTACTTTACCCTCACAAGCGAATCCACTGATCGTGCCGATTCCATTGCAAGTAATAGATTTCACTGCAAAAGATTGCAGTTTTAAAAATTGGTGTGACCAGGGTGTAGCCTTTAAACTGAAGGACTTCAGAGTTGTTCCCTCTGTCTTACTCATATACCCTCGGAAAGTGCCAAGTACAACTTGAGCTGTTGGCTGCTGAGAAGGTTTATTGGACTAGTTGGGGTTTAACTGCCTGCACCTCAATAGTGTTAATAAGAGAAGAAGCAAGTTTTTGTTTGTTTTTTTTGATTGTTTTTTTCCCTTTCACCCCTGCCCAGATTTATTCAAACAGTCTGTGGATCAAACCAGCAGTTCTTGAAGTCACAAGCTTGTGTGTGTTTTTGTGTTTGTGTCCGTGTGTTTGTGTGGGTGTGTGTGTGGGGGGGCGGGGGCTCTTTTTTTTGCAGTTCATTGCCACCAGATGAAACCCCCCATTTAAAAAAAACTAAACACACATAAAACTTCGTCTTTGGAGGAAATGAGAAGTCACCTTACTGATTGACATGTTTCCAAAAAAAGAAAACAGATTTAAAATGGTTTTAATTGACTCTTGGGTAATTAAACTGAACTCTTCATGGAATGTGTAAACATAGAACTGCATAAACAGTGAGATTATAATAATAATGAGATTTTAAAGCATCGTCTGAATCCCAAAAACAGACTATCATATTTGTTCATATGAAGGGTTCAGTGATCCTGCCCATAGTCCCTCAGCTGTACTGGATAAATCATCCCCATATTCTCTTAGATCTGGTTAGTAAGATATTAAATCATTGATTTGTTGCACCATATTTCTCATTTAACTAAGAGCTATTTAATTTCCAATATTCTAGCTATCAATCAAAAAACAATGTATTGCTTTTATTCCTACTCTATAATTTAGTAAATTAATTTTTTCAACATTTTCTGTTGAGTAATTATAGTGCTTAACTACAAGTCGTGCCTTCATTTCAGTTAACACGTGGGATTCAGTCTAGTTGTATCATCCTGCAAACATTTGTCACTCTCCTTAGTTTTCCTCTTTCACGCTCTTACTCTCATTTAATGTTAAAGATATTTAGCTGGCATCTTTACCCAGAGTGCCTTGCAAGGCTCGCTTCCTAGATCGCCTATCGTTATACCCATTCACAACAACCCTTTCAGTCAAACTTATTCTTTGTTTATATAAATGAAGCACATATTTCTACTCCATCTCTCTTCCTCTGTTACTTACTCTTCCCCCTCTCTGTTCTTTCTGCTTTGTTGACTTTTCATTTATCCCTCTTCCTGTCTTAGTGCCTCCTGACCTTTACCAAACAAACCATACACAAACACACAATCACACACACTATACACCATACACAAATACATGATACAGGATGGAAAAGGATGAATATAGCTATTTGTAAAGGTTATTTGAACCACAGGTATTAACAACTAACGGTACAATGGTTTGGTTTTAAAGAGAGAATAGTCAAGTCAGGAGAAGGAGGGACAAAGTATGCTCATTGCTGATATACTTGGAGTTACCAGTCTCGAATTAGCTCGCCATTGATGTCAACTATTTCATTTTCATTAACACTTATGTTCCTGTCCATATATGTTTTCGGAAACTTGTTTCAAGTTAGGATGTGAAGCATTGAGAAAATCACTGACAGCCACTTGTCAGAGCCTGTTTTTTTTTTAAACTTCATTTTAGTACAGTAGTACACATGTGAGATGCCTATGGCCTTCCTCTGGGTGTATGCGTGCGCATTTGTGTGTGATGTAAATTAATATTATATGCCCGCATTGGTGCAGACACCTAATGTGTTTCAAAGCCTGACAAATGGGCTGTTTTATGCAGTTCTTATATAAACATGCTTTTTTAATGTCAATGTATTCAAATGAGTGCATGAACAGAGACACACACAGGCTGTTCACATCTTTGCTCTAGTATTAGAAAGAATGTGAAGACATATATTCCTGAGATTTGATGCTAAGAGCATGCTAATGAAAAAAATACTATAGTTAATCATTCTAAGGGGAGGTGTTTGGTAGAGGTATAGACATATTTTAGAGTTCTAATGTTGATATTTAGATTTTTGATTGAGCTAACCTTTTGACCTTTATTTTCTCAAGACCCTCTGGGGGAATAATTTCATCACAGATTATATTTTGCACAGACTCTTCTTTGTGTTCAAGTTAGTAAGTGCATTTTAAATGTCTATTATACCCAGGGATGTGGTAAATGAAAAGGTGTCAGAGGCAACTTTCTTTTGTTCCCCAGTAGGTTGTATTCCGTTACACATACATCATTTCCATTTTATTTAAAGACAAACAGACGTGACGTTTCGACCTCATTCGCAGACATGGGGATCTTAAAAAACTAATCATTTAGATTAATTGGAACAGTAGTAGTCTGAAGTTTTACCAGACAGCTCCACAGCGTGAACCTGCCTAAATTTATGAAGGTGAGCCTTGGTGAGGCTAATTAAATGGGGGGGGGAAGTATGTGTCAGCATGGTGTAAGTTAAAATTAAATCAAAAACAGTGATAGTATATAATGGTTTCGTTACAGAACGAAATGTGAACATACCGTAGCTTTAAGACTAACTACTAAATGTAAGTCTACTGATAGTTTTCATTTTTCTTAATGTCAACAAATCCCATTAAGAGGCCAAAACCAAAAATGAATTGATCAGTGAGTTGATCAGTGTTGCCCTGGGTGACATGTTTCTTCATTATGATGAACATGGGCACTGTTTTATTTTAAGTCAATCCCACATATACTATCCTGCTTCCATAAATACTCCCTAGCACACAAAATGTGATAATGCTCAGCTATAAGTAGTCCCCAGTATAAACAATTTTTAGTAAAATTTGCTAAAAACTACAGGGCTCAGCTGTTTTGGGAAATTGCATAGCCTTTTTAAAACTTTAAACCATTAAGATGTGACTCATTTTTAAAGATTTGTCTCTCCAGAAGGATCTAATGGGCTTAGGGCTGACCTTAAAGAATGACAAACATATTGCTAGTTTTGGTCTTTTCGTGGAATCTGTTGACAAAAACGGAGAATATCGCTAACCTTTTCCTTTTACAATAATTTGGTTGATAGCACTATTAGACAGTTCCTTGGTGCTATGGTTTCATCATTCCAGGCTGGCTAGATAATAGGTTTAGCTTCAACTTTGTCAGACTTTTTTCCTTTCTGATCCCACGTCAAGCAGAGGGTCTTATTTCATCTACTGTAAACGGTCATCTGCATCTACAAAGTTCAAAGCAAGTATTTGTTGTGACCTTGCCATTGCCTTTCATAACTGTGCATTATTTTGGATTTACTCAGCTGGCTCTGTAGCACTGTTTAGGTAGCATTTATCCAAAAAAAGATCAGTAAAAAAACATCACCACTAACCACTATCTCAAACAGCTACACCTATCCTTAAAGATGTGTTTTTCAAATAGTTTTTCAAATAAATGTTGTGAAGTCCTGAAAATCTTTGGATGGCTGTAATAGCTGAAAATGACTATAATCAGATGCTTGTCCTTGCCTTTGCCAGGTAGTTAGACATTGTTGCACAGTTTTGATTCGGGGCAAATGGTAATGAAAGTTTCTTAGATTCGAGCATTTACAGGATTGATTCCAGCACTTACAGAAAGGGATAAGATGTATGTTTGACCATGTAGATACAGACCATGAAAAAGGCTGTTTTATCCAAACACAGCTGTTTTGTTGATGTAGTGTACATCAGTGAAGGTTCTCTTTTGATCCCACAGGTAAACTGTTGATGTAAAGTTCTCTAGCTTTACTTTTTTTCGACAAGTACACAGTGGTAATTTGGTGGTAGAAGCATTGGAAGCTCACCTCATCTACGTTATATAGGTGTTATAAAGGATTAATTTTTTGCATATGATCTGGCTATATTCAGCACCAAACAGTATGTCAAAGATTGCAAGTTTATAAATTGGTATATGTAGGTAACCTGGATGCGTGATTAAGTGAGAGAGACAACGACTTATAGAGTTAGAACATTGAGTTAGCTGTTTCATTCATCTCCATGTTAGATCAGCGACCTTGCTTTTACCTCCAGACCAACTTGATGCATGTTCTTTTAATGAACACACACACACACACACACACACACACACACACACACACACACACACACACACACACACACACACACACACACACACACACACACACACACACACACATGCAAACACTTTATTTCACCTAGAAAAATTTTCCCTGAACAGTGCAGTTCACAAACATGCATTCACTTGGTAGTTCTCAGTATACACATAGATAGCTACATACACTGAAACACTCTGAGCTATGCACACTAATGAATGGAACTCCTGCATTCTAATCCATCAGATTAATTGGAAGTGCCTGGTTGTGGATTGAGGAATTTTTCATCCCCCGAGCAGTGCCCTTTCTCATAGTCTCTGTCTGCAGTTTCAGTTTATGTTGGGGGGGTAACGTGGAGAGCAGTGTCTTGAAAAGCAGTATGAAGTAATGTTTGTTTAGTTTTAGTACTGAAAAATAAAATCCACCTTTGTTTAGTTATGGAGTTGTCACTCATTAATGTGTGTTTTTTTTCTCCGAGCTTTTCAGCAGTTATTTTGTGATGTTGTTTATAACTTGTTTTTTCCTTTAGATAATTTCCTTTAACCTGACTCATCCACTTATAGCAATAATTTCCCAAAGTGACTGTTGAACAGTCTCCCGAAGAGGGGACTGCACTTGACTCAATCAGTTAAGGTTTGCATATGGAATACTTAGTTAGCCTTTTGTAACATGACACAGCTGTGCCTTTATCTCAAAGTACCTTTCCTCCATTGCCCTGCATTTACATGTTTCTTGTACAGTAAGTGAACATTTTACCAAGAGTCCCTTGGTCTTTGAATCTGGGGTAAAATCAGGGATGAATTCACATGATCCCAGTACATGTCAGTTTTGCTTAAGATATCAAACATCATGTCCTAAGCCAAGTTCTAGTTTCCTTGTTTCCAAAAATGTACCCTTTCTACAAATTCTCTACAATAAGTGTGTTTGTGTGCATTTGCATGAGTGTGCTACCATAAATCAGTAGTATACCACAATATAACAGAACTGCCAGTATTATAGGTCCACCTCGGTACTATAAATCTAATGCAATTCAATACCTTTATGAACTGTATCAAATTCAGCTTGTGTTTATAGAGAAGAGTTCATTGAACTCAATGGTTATTGTGTCACACGGTACCAAGGCTGCCATTGTGTTTATGAATTGCTTTTTTTTTTTTATGGTGTTGACTTATGCTTCTTTATATAGAGAGGTGTTTTTGTCCCCCCCATAAAGCTCCATAAAGATAAAATGTATTGCATTGTATTTGAGCGGATTGGATGTGGCTTGATGTAACTTTATAAACTGGTAACTCAGTGAATGCATCTTCTTAGATAAGAGTAGGAAAGGCTCTCATTTCAGATGAATAATGGACCAGAGTGTAAAAGAGGACCTGCAGAACATCTGTCAAGTTCCAATTTCAAATTTTTCAAAAGAACAAGGCAATCTTAATGCCCAACAACAACTCATTTTACACAGTACCATAGTGCTTCATAACATCGCTAGTCAATCAGCACCCAAGTCACTCCCTTAAATTTCATGTGCATGCTTGTCCAAAAGCCAAATGCCATTACAAAAATGGTGTCAGAAAGCCAAGGCACTAGATCTTTCTTTGCTTGCATGTTTGTTTTTTCTACATTAATTTATTGTCAGTGTTGCATCAGCAGCACCTTTGTGCTAGTGACTTGTAGCTATAAATAACCTGGAATTTAATTAATATTTTGTTATATTAATATTATTAGGTCCAGCTTTTGATTTAAAGATAAAGTGCAGCACATCTAAAACAAACTTTTTTTTACTATGCTAATAAACTGAGCTATGGTTTGTCAGTCAAAAATTGAAAGTGTATTGATAACAATTCTAAAACCCAGGTCTATATTGGAGACAAAAGGATATGTTTCAGAATTGAGCCTTTGTCGTCTTTATGTCGGCTTTCAAGTGCAAAAAGTCATAATTTCTATCCACTGAAGCAAGAAAAAGCTTGCTCCTCCTCCTTTTTCATCTCCTATTCATCTTACCATCCTTATTCCTGTCTGATAGGGAAAGAAATGAACCCTGGGGCAGTCAAGTGGAAAAAGAGACCCTAGATGTGCGGTAAACCTAGATACTCGTAATCTGCAGGGATTCAACAATGTGAAACACACTGAAAGACTTCCTTCCCCTATCTCTCTCCCCTTCTGTGTGTCTCAGTTCCATGAGACTTCCACTTTTTCTTCCTTTGTCTGTTTCTTTGCATCTCCTCATCACTTACAGGCAGATTCCAGCAGAATTAGGCCTCTTACAATTTATCAGAGATGCTTGCTTGGAAGGGGAGACACTGTGCCATTTCACTGAAGGAGCCGTGTGGCCTTTGTACTGACTGTAACCGACAGTGATCTATACAGTGAAAATTGATGTGATGTGTTAGATTTGATGGTTATTTAGAACACCTTTACAGACAAATACATTGTTAGAGTCAAGTGACAGGGGTAGATGTAATGACTTTGCAAAGACTTAATTAATATCCTAACCCTAACTGCAATCAAATACTAATTCTAAGCAGATTCCTACTCAAGTTTTAATTAAGAAGAAGTAGGAACTAAAATGACCTCACTTTGCAAAGAGTCATTAACCTTTCGGCTAAACACTCAAACTGGTTGTGACATACAAACATACAGCCTTGCTTGTACATGTTAATACTGAGACAAATACTAATATTAAAACAGAAGAGTTGTATTAATTAATATTAATAATACAGCTGTTCACGACATGTTGTCAGAGCAGTGCTGTACTGTGACAGACATAAAGAAGGAATGGTGTAAGATGAAGCTTGATTCCTCTCTCCCTGGTGAGAGTAGCAGATGATCTGCACATGGACCAGTTGCGAATTCAATTCATACCTAAGAGAAAATTTTAAGTATGACAATACTGGTGAATGCCACAAATTCTCTTAGATAACTTATATGCGCTTAACACAGAGGAGGCGACCTCAGCAGCACACCACTTTTCTGTCTTCCTCCAACCAGTGCAAAATGACAATTGACAACCCATGACGGCAACGTTACTGATTCCAGGTTACTGCATGTGCCTTATTTGTATAATGCAAAAGGCACAATAAGAGGCCAATATTAACATCACTTGTATCTCAAAAAGAATCAAATTGTAGATAAGTGATCTTCTGTATTGTCTGTTTTCTGGAACAAAGAAGGAATTTTGACATTAGTTTCATTGATTTGGTTGATTTGTTTTCTGAAGATTTGGTAGTGGCATTAATTCAAGACAGATGCATTAAGAGACGTTTGTGCAGTAGTGGCAAGTTTAGCAGTGGGAGTCTCTGTTTAGAGGTTGGGCAGATAATGTGAGTAGATGCATTCTTATGTGTGTCTGTGTGTGTTCCTGAAGGGTTACATTGACCTCCCTGCCCATTCAGTGAAAAGGTAGCACCTCTATACACCTACAGACTACATGGAAGAATTCTTACAGACTCACAACACACAGGCACTCACAGACATGGATGCACTCTTAAACTGTTCTGCAAATGACCTATTCCTGCTCAGCATATTCTCTCTCATACATCTGACAAAACCATGTGTGCCTGTGTCAGATAAGCTTTATCTTGTCCATCATGATAAAGTAGAAGATAAGATTTAGCTAGGATCACCATTTTGGCTACAATGAAGTCCAGGTTTGGTTATATCAGGGACATTTATCGTACTCAAAACATAAAGGGATGTGGGGCATCATTTTAGGTACATTATCCATTAGAAGTTTCTCTCTTGGGAAGGTACTAGATAGAGTTAAAAGTGAAACAGATTGTTCAATGTGGATTTTTGTGATCTTTTCTCATGACATTTACGTTCTGTAACTTAATAAAAGTTTTATTAAAAATTTAACTTTTTTTAAAATTAGAAATGTTAATAATTATAAAACGTTATGAACTCTTTACCGGTTATTTTCCAAAATCCTTTCTGTTGTTTCTGCTGTTCATAACAAAATTTTCCATTTCCTTACTGTATGCTTCCTTATTTCTTCGCTTTTTTTACTGAGGATGTTACTCAGTGTGACTTTTTGTCAGTTGACAATAACAGTAGTCAACTAATGTGTCTGTCTCTTTCTTTCTCACTCCCACAGAGTTATATTCATGGCAGCAGTCAGGCTCAGTTTGTGGCTGAGTCTCACATCATCCTTCTTCTGAGTATCCTTTGACTGACGTGTTTGTGTGAGTATGTTTCATGTGTTGAACTAAATTGAAACATGGTGCTGCAACAATGCAGATCATCAAGAGCAGTTTAACTCTCAGTGAAATGTCCAACAGCTCATCTTGGCAACAAATTCCTGAAATTCTCCATTTGCTCATGCACAACACCTTGGAAGCCACCTTTTTATATGTCTGAAACAGCATTCGAGTTCCACTGTCTGCTACATTTATTTTCCCAACATGAAACCTTTGTCATCTGTGTGCATTCTCCATAGGGAGGCTGCCTGCTGCACTCAGCAAACAGACAATACAAAGATAAAAGATTGTCCTCTTTAACTTCACCTCCTTGCCTGATTTGTTCCATATTAAACCCCTGATGATAGGTTGTGTCTGTGTGTATTTGTGTTTGATCATGTACCTGCACTGGTGCTTTTGTATGTGTGTGGGTAATGATAATGTCCATTCATAGCTGTTGTGTTCGTCCCCATGGGAAATACCAGGTCCAAGGTTGCACCTGCTGCACAGCAATATTTGTTTGTCCACGCTCATACTGTTTATTTTTTTATTTTCTGCCATTTGATTACGTCTAAATGAAATACACACACACACACTCATTCACATCTGCTGAAACACTAACACACACACACCCTCTTGTCTGTGCAGGTGGTGTAAACACATTTTATGTCCATCATAGAAGTTTCCCAATGGATGTAACCTTGTTTAACTCCTCATACGCGCAAGCACACACACCCAAGTACCAAATGCAGTTGCATAACTATACCATTTTAAGATGAGACTAAAACACATATATACGGTAAGTATTTGGACAGTTTTTTGTTGTTAAGGCTCTGTGCTTCAGCCCATGCTGACCAAGAAACATTTAGTAGCCATGTGTCCAATTACTTTTGAACCCGTAAAAGTTGGGCAATATGTGTTTAAAAGGCTATATCTCCGACACATTTCTTTCTATGATGGAAACCTACTCAAATTAAAGCTGAGACTTGGGACTTTAATGTAGTATTCATTATTTTATTTCAAATTGAATGTGCTGAAGCACAGAGCCTGAATAACAAAAAAAATGTGTAACTGTCCAAATGCTTTTTCTCAGGTGCAAATTCTGACACACACACACACCAACATATCGACAGACAAATGCAGCCATATTATCCCTCCAAGTTTGATGAGTTGATCTTATGGCAAATCGTAGCCTTTTGCATCAACAAACTGGAATTTCATTTGGTGCTTGCAGATGTTTTTATTGCTTTCTGGAAGTGTGGAGTGGAGTGGGAGAAATTGATTGAAATTTTGGTACCAAGGAGAACTAGGATTACAGCTTTCAGCACCCAGATTTTCAAACCTCTTGTTTTGTTAATGTGCACATTAACTAATCCTGTCCAAAATTCTGCCCATTATATATATATATGCCACTTTGACTTAAATATCAACAAGTTAACCAGGACAAAGATACATTTTTAGTCTAATAATATAAAGTACACGCGAGTGTAGTGTGAAAATTTTCCAGGATGACTTGGCTGCAACATGATGGATCATGTTAATGCAAATGGCAGAACTGGTTATAGGATGACCAGAGTGGACAGTTGCCGTGGTGGCAGTACACAGCGGTATGTTTAACCTCATGTGCTTCACATGTTTCTGATGTTCTGTTGCTGCAGACAGCAGTGGGTTTAGTATGTGTCGAAGCCCAGAGAGAGTCTGTTTTTAAAATTACAATTCAATGCAGTTGCATGGGCCAAATCTCTGTGCTGATAGGTCTCTATTTATTAGCATGACCTTATTATCACACTGTGGCAAAGCATTCTGCAGTCACCAAAACTGGCACCTTCCATGGTTAATTTCCATTGTTGTACACTGAGGTATCTGTAGCGTTTGTGTCTCGCCATCATATCATGTCATTTACCATATCATTAAGAGGATGCCTCAATTTCTGCTTTGCATCTCCCCATGTGGTAGCCTTTGTTTGTGCACCCCATCGGGATTTCTTCAATTATGCGGATTTGTATGCAGAGCATGCTCACGAGACGAATCTGTAATTAGTTCCCTAGCCATGTAAGGCTGTACGTTGCAATGATTGTAGAACAGCTCAGGTGTTGAAGGTGAATGGAGTAATGCTTGATGTTCACAATAATGTATCAACTGTTCATAATAAAATGTTTATGTTATTTTTTTTAACAAGACATATAACTATAACAATAGCTGAATACTACAAGTATATAGTACCAATGTAGGTCAGCCAGTCTGAAAAATAATCGGCTGATTTTTCAGTCAAGTCAAAAATGTCTCGAGGGGCTTTCCCACCCAGTCCAAGCTCTCTAGAAAGACAAGGGGAACTCTCCAAAAACGTTAAAACATGAAGAAAGCATAAGAAATCCTTGCAGAGGAAATTCAAAGTAAGATCCTGTGGTTAGTTGGGTCTCCAATCAGGTTGGGAATAGCATTTATAAGAATGTAAAAAGTATTTGCAGGTAATAGCTAAGTCAAAAAAAAGCAGATCAGAAGAGATCTCACCTACACATAGTCACAGTGACTTTTTGTCACAAAGTCTTGGCTGACTGGCAGTATGTTTTTTCGTCTTTGCAACAATTACTTTTTCATCTCCCTGTCGACAAGATTCAGAATCAGCTCAGTCAAGATTAAATTGCTATATCTTTCCAAAATAACTGTGTGCTATTGTAGTGCTTCACAATTTACACTATTTGAGAGCATAATTTTCTACAGATGTGAGGAACATGACTATGTAAGATCAAATATAATGTATTTTTTCTGTAAACAAATTCTGCCTTTTGTTCATTAGATGGTTTGAATTAATGTTTATCAGAGTTATTTCTGTGCATTTGTGCATTCACTCATTTCTCTCTCTTTTTCCCATGCACAGTTCTTAGGGGGCACAAAGCTTCAGAACCAGGCATAAAGAAAATACAGTTGAGCTCATACTCCACATAATATTATAGACATCAAACAAGCATCACTAACACTGAATATCCACCAAAGTGATGTTCTAATTATTGGCAGTTAGTAACACATTTACTCAGTGAAATAAACTAAAACAGAACTGACAAATGAAACAGTGCAAAATGTTGCGAGCTTAAGTATCATTACTCAGACTTTCACAAACTCTTACTTCTCAGAAAGACATGCACATTCTTTTCATGAATGCACACAATTTGTGCTACAATCTGGAAGAGACAAACTTTTTTAAGATAAGGTTAAATTTGTAGTGGCTCTAGTAGGTTTTTGTTGTACAATGAACAAAAAATAAATAATGGAATAATAAATGGAGTTCTGCAGAGTGAGGACAGCTGCAACACAGGTTTATAACCTACTCACAGTTACTTCTTCCTCTCATGTTGGACTGAGGACGGACTGGACGCTACAGTGACTCACTATCGCCTCTTGAGGTACAGAGTGGTATTACGAGACAGGACGGGCCTGGTCTAGCTGGTAGAATGTTAACTTCAGTAGACATCTCTGCAACACAACACATAAGCATCTTTGACATAACATCAACACTGATATTTCTTCACATGCTGTTGATCTTAGTTAATTTTTGATTGATTTAACCTAAAATACTTACATATTGCCCCTTTAAAATTAGCAGTTTAAATAAATCCTCTCTAACATAGTCTCTCACATGAAGTTAATGACCTTTTAATTAGTTTGTATTTATTCTAGGGCTATTTTACTGGATTGCTTTATACTGTGGAGGTGTTCATGTTACTGTGTCCACACCCTGTACTTACACTTTAAGCTATAAGCTATATACATGTGCCTGCTTTTTTCGCTAAACTGCTTGAGTGCTTCTATGCACATGTATGTATATGTGCTTATGTGTAGCTACATATGTGTGTCTAGCAGTTCTTCCTGGGGCAATGTGTACTTCCAGCTTCTGCCTCTCCTGTATGCGAGTGTGATGTTTCCTTGACAACCTTGTCCCAGATGCTGCAATCACCATGGGGATGGTGCTGCTGAATGAGGCTGCCACCTCCAAAGGAGACGTTGGCAAGAGGAGAAGTAAGTAGATTGTTTTCAGCTTTTGTCTTATCATTATTATTGTCCTTTTTCTTTCCATTTTCAAGCGCCAGTTCCTCAATTTTTGTGTGTTCTAAGGGGAAGCAGTTGTCAGGAGTGTACGCAAGGTGTGTGTGTGTGTGTGTGTGTGTGTGTGTGTGTGTGTGTGTGTGTGTGTGTGTGTGTGTGTGTGTGTGTGTGTGTGTGTGTGTGTGTGTGTGTGTGTGCGTGTGTGTGTGTGTGTGTGTGTGTGTGTGTGTGTGTGTTTAAGCTGGTGCCACCTTGTAATTACCAGATAAGTGATTTATACTTGGAGCACCCAATATGTAACGTACACACTGTAAAGCAATAATTCTTATAAGATGCACAGTGTAATAAGATGTGTTATAAGTATAACTGAGAAAAAAACAAAGCGACTGATGCACAGTAATAATAGATGTGTTATAATATATAACTGAAAAAACAAAGTTTAATAACAGCAAAAAGTTAAACAAACACAAAAATAGTTACACATACAGATATTGTTTGTTTTCATTTTAAATGTATTCGCTAATTAAAATTTCTTATAATCGAAGGCAAGACACAAGTTCAGGTATCAGCATGAAATTCTTCTGGCTGCTGTTTACAGCTTGGCCTCTTCTTAGGAAAGGGCATCTTCTGACTGTATCCTTAACAGCAGGGAAGTCCTATTGCTGCAGACTTACAGACTTACCCTGAGTGCTGAGAAAATTCTCCTTCCTTAAGATTGGTTTGCACTTGCCAAATTATTAACAGGTGATTTCTTTGCGAAGCCTCTTGCCACCGCTCTCTGTCACCAGGAAATAACATTTCATTACTTGGCTTCCCACCACTCCAGGCTACACTGAAAAGGACAAATGTGTTTCAGCTGTCTCTTATGCTTTGTGCTCACTAGCCTAAGTTTAGTTGGAATACATGTCCTCTTTGTGGAATAGACACTTTGTTACATGTTTTGTTTCAGATGGGATCTCTATTTTTTTCCCCTACCTGAAACACAAATAGATGTGTGTCGGGTAGGGGAAGTATTTACTGGTGAAAAACACAGCTGAAGTCTTAATGGCTAGACGGACACAATCTGGAAGGTGTTCCATCGCTTATATCAAGCATGTTTGATACAGATGCAGTTGGCCAGTTGGTTGCAGCAGGGTGCCAGCCTTCTCATAGTAGGGTGTTGAAAGACCCCGAAAACCTGAAACGCAGACAGATTTTCAAATTCAGACACACATGCAGAATCATATTAACAGTTTTCTTTTGCATGAGAAAGTAAGATGAAAAAAAAAAATGATAAATAAAAAAAATGCAGTCAAAAAGATCTAGCAAGATAGAAAAATATATATATAAAATCCTTTCCATTAGTATTTTTTACTATCAGTTTAAACTCACGGGTCGGTTTACCCAAAGAACAAAAAAAAACTGTTCACACTGAGGTTTGAGCATAATCCAAAGCAACTAAAATATTCTTTCCGGAGAGACAAATTGCTGTTCATTTTTTTCAAATGTCATTTTTGATGCAAACACCAAATTCCGTCCACCCTTTGTGTAATAGCAGCAGAAGTATCAGAAAACTTCTGATACTTCAGTTTCAGAATTATATAGGAGTAGTAGGAAATGGTTTGACCAAAAAGTGATGAGAGAGAATAGTTTTTGGGCCTTGTAAAAAATGATTCAGTATTAAATGGGTAAAACATACCATATTTAACAGCAGTGCTAGGCAGAAAGACATACACACACGCACACACACACATACACACACACAACCACACACACACACACACACTGTAAGCCACTCAAAGATGACAACCAAATTTCCAGGTCAGTGTAGCTGTGGAAACCAAATCTGGCCAGGGACACCCTTTTCCATTTATGGGGGAAAAGATGAAGGGTTTTTATACATTAATCAAATATAAATGGGGCCTCTGAACTATACAGAAGAAATGCTGTATTGAGGTTTTAAAACCAGGATTTCCATGCATGGTTTTGTAATTGGTATCACACTAAATTGTTACTGGTAGTCTCACAAAATTAAGACCAGATATTCCAACAACCATGTTACTTCAGCCAGCAAGGAGCTCACAGAGGGGATGATTAATTGATGTCAAAACTGTCAAATGGAGTTTCTTTGAAATTTCTGTCATCGTCTCCAATGCTAAAAGGTCCAAAGCTACTGCAAAGATGAGAGAATTGAAGCCTGCCATTTTTTTCAAGAAAACGTAAATGTGTTTTACTCCAACAAGGCACACCAATGTACTAAAAGTGACAAATCTCTCTTGATTAAAGAGCAGCTGCTCCCTGACAGCTCCTCATGAGTCTTGTCTGGAGGTGTTAAGGATGTCACGCAGTTCATCATTTCAGATGGAGGTGGTCACTTGACAATACTAATTACATACTGGCTTTCAACATTTTTCCTTTAGCATCCAAGCAGAGTTTCTGCATAATCTTCACATTATGATAGGGGGAGATAGATATTAGATGGCCTGTACTTGTAATTACCTCAAACGCATAAACGCAGTTACACACAAGTGGATTTAATTAGAGTCAGTGTGATGAAAAAGCAACTCGAGCAGCCTTTCAATTGCCTCTGCGAGGCTGCACACTCATGCATACACATGCAAGCACACACACTAAAAAAAACTCTAAAGCAAGATTAGCAACTTTTTGTTCTACCTTACCCATGAATTGTCCTTGAGATGTTAAAGCTTGCCAATTAAAATGATAATGACTTTATAACTAGCTCAAAACTTGTTTCTCAGAATCAGACTGAACACTCACACACACAACTACATACACAGACACATCCATATGTGCTCACATAATTATCACCTTTGTAATGCTGACACATCACGTAACAGTCCAGTCTCTCTTCCTTTCTTTGTTCATCTTCATCCTTTCTTCCTCCGTCTCACTCTCTTTATCTCCCTTTTCTTCCTTCTCTTCTTAGGTGCAGAAACTTGTATTTTTTAATATATCAGCGACTTGAATTCAACCTCCTCCTTTATATAATTACCTATTAGCTGTACCGCTTATCCTTTGAGGGTCATGGGGGGGGGGGGCAGAGCCAGTCCCAGCTGAAACCAGGCGAGAGGCGGGGGTAAACCCTGGACCGGTCACCAGTCTATCACAGGGCCGCCATAAAGAGACAAACAACCGTTCACGCTCACATTCACACCCACGGGCACTTTAGAGTCGCCAGTTAACCTAACCTGCATGACTGTGGGGCGAAGCAGGAGAACCCGGAGGAAACCCATGCAGGCATGGGGAGACCATGTAGCCTCCACTCAGAGAGGCTGGAACCCAGAACCTTCTCGCTGTGAGGCGACGCTGCTAACCACTCCACCACTGTGCTGCCCTTTCCTGTATACAATTACCACCTGCTAATTTCAATAAACTGAAGCAAACACATCATGCAGATTACATTCTACTGCTGCGCAAGCATACCACTGCTGACAGAAACCTGTTACGTAAAGCGCACACACAATGTCAGCACACAAGCATGAAAAGAATGAACAATTTTATATCCCACACAACACTGTCGCTGCAAAAACATACTCACACACATATGGACACATAAATTAAATAAGTGCATTATAAAGCGGCACAGAGAATAGTCATCTGTCAGTAATAGAGAGAGGATTAAGCTTGAACTGTAGTGTAATCACTGGATGTGGGTGTTTAAATCCCTGACTTATACTATAGCTTCCATACTGCTGAGTGTCGCTACAGGAAGTTATCTGCCGCTTCCGTGGGCATCTGCACCAGAAATCACGGCACACACACTGTTTCTCAGCAAGGGAGTTACTGAACGAGTAAATGGAGTTACAAAATCACTCTATATGCAATATTGGTGGATGTATGTGTGGTGGGTAAGATGAGATAGTCTGAGGGAAGGTGAAAGTGAAGAGGATGAAATGTGAATAAGAGTGAAACATTTAGTTCCTTATTTTGGTATGCAGCAGAATAACTATTCCTCTTGCAGACCCATGAAAGACAAAGGTGTAAAAAAATGGCTGTTGACATACGTTCCAAAAATGACAATAAATTGATAAAGTGATCATGAAACACACTGCAACACTTTTTCTAAACAGATTATATGTTTTGTCTGTAAAATATTAATCTGCTGTGTAACTATCAAATAATACTAATGTAGTAAAAAGTACAATATTTCCCTCTGAAATGTAGTAAAGTAGCAGCAAATGGAAATATTCAAGAAATGTGCAAGTACCTTAGAATTTTTACTTGAGTAAATGTACTTACAGTGTACTTAAGTGTAAATGTACTTTCTCAACGTCCACCACTGTTCCACTGTTATTTCCTCATTTTTTCTCTTTAATAGAGAACACTGAAAGGGAGAAATTGGTATCCACAGCCTGCACGTGTACAAGTTTCACTTCAAAAAAAAAAACCCAGATATACTGTACACGATTAAAGTGTGGTCATATTAGCACAGATACATACATAACCAAACAACAAGCCATAAATGTACTTACATGCATATAAACACACACATGCGGATGTAAAGATCTATATAAACAGTGATCGGTTAGGGCTACTATGGCAGATGGAACAAAACTCCTACCAAAGCAGGCCCTCTTCCATGTTAAGATCCTGCGACCAGATAGAAATTATGTGAAGAGACGATTGATATGTCTGCGATTCCTCTGTTGCTGAGGTCTGAGAGATTTGGCATAGGAAGGCTTATCATTTTGGATACAATATGTGTGATTCTATTATGTTCGTTTTTATTGGAAACAGTTAGAATGGCGAAGAACCAGGAACTTTACCAACAATTTACCAACAAGCCCTGGTTCCGTCTGCCGCAGATTGGTGTAAAACAATGAATTGCGGGTGACTGTATCCAAAGGTTGAGCCACTTATGTCTCTTGCAGCCTGTTGAAAGAATAAACTGTTAAGAACCATTTAGCATCACAATATCTATTCATACTTGTCCTCCTAATGAGATTGGCTTAACTTAATATGTTTATTGGCTTCCTCCTGCTTGGGAAATGTAAATGTATTTTCTACCATGCCAATATATCATGATTTGAACTGAGCCAAGTCATACCATCAAAAGAGGGATTACCACCTTTGTCATTGAGGGAAATCATTCAGTTTAAACAACTTGTCATTTCGCCAAGGTCATAAATCTCTTAGCATATTAGCATGCTTACTGTGTGTGTACATGGGAGTGTCATTATCCACGGGTGCACACTAAGACATCTCTCAGTCATAATTGATGAGCTATGGGAAACACGTCTCACTGTGCTTAATGAAGATACACGGACGTTCTTTCCGTCGCTCCCACAGTCGCGGGCACATACGTGGATGTGGCAACCCAGAGAACACGGGGGGGCATAAGGGCTCTCCCTAGAGAGACACTCTCAAATATGCAGTACTCTCAATAAAGTCACTCAAGTCAATGTCACACACACACACGCAGGTTTGTATTACAATACTTGTCAGGACACTGTTTTGAATTAGTTATCAGCATAACCTTTCTCTAACCCCAGATCTGTCCTCTCACCTCTAAAAAAAAAACAAAAAACCTTGTCTGTGCTTGTAAAATATCCACTATTTTATATTGTAAAATATCCACTGTGTCCACATCTTTGGGACAGAGCATGTTCGACCGTCAGTAGACCCTTCTTGTGGTAGCAGAACGAGCAGGTACGGGAGGGGTAGAGCGACGGGAGATATCCGCTAGTTAATCTGCGTTGTTCTCTTAGTCGGATAAAAAAAATAAAAATAAATAATCCCACAAGAATAGAAGTACAAGAAAACGCATACACATACACTGATTGGTGAGTGGGACGCCTGTGTGTTTGTTCATCTAAGTGTGTATGCCTGTGGTAAATGGATAAGGACTTGACTGATATCAATTGCCGTCTCACACACATACCCACACAGACACACAGCTCTGTCACAGCCTGTGTACCATGATTCTTATGTTGAATTGTAAAAGGAAGATATCAGTAGAAAGTGAAACAAAGAAAGGAAGGGGAACAGTGATAGAGGTGACCCCGAGTTATGACACCAGACATAGTGTTATACATACAGTACATGCATTACATCCACACACACAGACACACAAACTACTGGAGCCCTGAAGATGAATAAAAGCACAGACTCACAAATTGACACTGAGAATCTGTCTCACAATTTCCCAGCCAAATCTTTTGTTCTCACATTGGCTCGCTCTCCCGCTCTCTCTCTCTCTCTCTCTCTCTCCCACAAGCACACACACAGACACTGAGAACAAGCGGATATCTCACTATTTAGTCTCCAGGAGAGGTCCTCATCCTAATCCCTGATTAACAATATCAGTTGGTGGTGACAGTTTAATTCAACACAGTGCCTTTCAAGGATTAGCTGCTACATGAGGGTGTGTGCATACACTCATACATCCACACATACAGACACATGCAATTCCCATTCAGACTAAAGATTGTGCTTATGTATATTTCACTTTAGAATAGCCACTGAGGAAATAAGATCATAGCTGCAAACAGAATTTCCTGCAACACTGCAACGTTGATAATGAAAAGAATTAAGGGATTCTCTAAATAAAGGTAAATATTAAAGTGTTTTGGCATGGTGATGAATGCCAGGCATTGTTTTCGAAGTTTTCTCAACTAGAATTTTAGCAAATGTT
This sequence comes from Xiphias gladius, assembly GCF_016859285.1. Lineage (NCBI taxonomy): Eukaryota > Metazoa > Chordata > Actinopteri > Istiophoriformes > Xiphiidae > Xiphias > Xiphias gladius. Next base: position 21,631,515 of record NC_053414.1, on the reverse strand, counting down.
TGAATATCTTTCTAAGTTATCATCCGAGAGTTTGCATGTAGGCCTGAGTAGGTGCGTACATGCATGTGTTTGTGTGTGTGAACCACTAGTACGAAGAGAAGAAGATGTTTTCAGTGTGTACTGTGTCTAAACCCTGCAAGCACATTCAATTTGAGCAGAGATCAAACAGAGAGTTGCATCAGTGGTTCTAACGTGCTTGAAATGGATGCCTTTAGCCAGGAAGCAAACATTCTCACAGGCCATTGTCTAATGATTATTATGCATATATCAGGGTGTCTGAAGGACCTGCAAAAAGTTGGAAAAATATGTAAATTCAAAAGCACCAAGCGTAGTTAGATCGGTTTTCAAGAGATCTTGTTGTAGTTTCTTCTTATTTCCTAATGTTATATTCTGAAACTGCTATTCTAACCAGAAAATTTACCCTGATGACTTTACGTGTGTGCGCGTGTGTGTCTTTGCAGTCATCTGCCTGGTTGGCCTTGGCCTGGTGGTGTTTTTCTTCAGCTTCCTGCTCTCCATTTTCAGGTCCAAGTACCATGGATACCCCTACAGGTAACTATAGCAACCATGCAGTACGCATTGTGCAGATGCCCGCACCAGTTTCATCCAGCTTACTTGACAGTTATTCAAACACAATATACAAGTATACAATGAATCTTAAAAGCACTGAAGTTGGCGTGAAATCATTGCAAACTTATTGCCGACACGGTGCAAATATTCAAGGCCAAAACAGGATCCAACAATTCCCATTATTCCTTTTGATTTTAAGGCAGTTGTTCGATTGGAAACACTCCTTCAAAAATGTACAAGCCACAGAGCCAAGGTTCCTCCAACCTTACTGCTAAAACAGATTTTTTTTTTCCTGGATTAATTACATTTCTTTGACATTTTGCAGTACACTCAATATACAGTGTATTCACATATTTTTTTCTTCTTTACCCTGAAAGTTAAATTAAAGAAATTACAGATTTAATGTGTGACGGAAAACACTCTCTACGTCTGTAGACTCTGGGTCTAGTTCATCGCCACTGGAGCGTCTGTAGGATATTACATCACAACAATAGAACACATCCAGCTGCAGCAACTCACCTCTGGAGCTGGAGGGGATTCAAGAGGTTGAAGGCACTTCACTGCGGCAGATAATTTGTTGTCATGGGGGCTTGAACTCTGTGGTGACGTTAAGCTTGAAGTAGGATCAAATAGCAGTATGGCTGGTCGGGGGGGGGGGCTTAAAGTCCAGTAATACTAGTCCAGAGACTGTAATGCATTTGACAGAAGGTTTAGTTGTGGTTTATTTTGAAAAATACTTTCCTTGTCCAAGAATTTTCCAGTATTTTGGTACTTATTGTTTTGAAAATAGGGATCCGCTTGAAGCAAGGGAAAACAGCAGTTTTGAAGTTTATTAATCATTCATTTATTATTTTACTCTTCATACAGTTGAATTATTAATACAGCATGAGACATTCCTAAAAACTAGAACACTACACTGATACTTACTGAATGCGTATTGTTTTTTACGAAACATATAAACATTTGAAATTTTGAGCCAAAAAAAAAAAAAACCTGTGTAATTAGGAAGCGGTCAGTACCATTTCTTTATGGCATAATAAGTTTATGAAGCAATAATTAATAATAAGTTTACGGGTCTGCTACTGATAAACACAGATGTGCCTTCAGTAAGCATTTGAGCAACTTTCTAGAAACAGTTTGAGCAAGTTTTTTTTTTTTTTTTTTAAATCTCTTTCTTAATCATCATCATCTTTGGCCTCTGCTAAAAATGCATTGTCTTATTGTGCAACACAAGCCAAAAAAAACCCAAACACCTTATTTATATCCGTTCTCTTCTTGTCTTCCTATTCCCTCCATTGTTTCTCTCTTTCCCCCTCTCTACTCTACCATATAATCTTCCTTTGTATCTCAGCTTCCTTATTAAGTGAAGAAAGACCGAAGAGGAGGTTAGAGGGTGGCGAAGAGGCGGTAGGTGAGGAGAAGAGGAGGCAAGAAGATACTTGAAGAAGAGGGGGCAGTGTTAGAATTGAGTCTAGAGTGCATGGTTGTTGTTTTTTTTGTTTGTTTGTTTGTTTTTTATCATCGAGTGCTTTCATCAACTCTGCAAACTGAATAGAAAATAAATTATTCCCACTTACACTGGAAAATAAAGGTGTTTTGCATGTCTCTGTATCTTTGTCATTTCTTAATGGCTCATTTCAGTGTGTGAATATTCTGTGGGGGTAGATACACCGACCTGTGGTATGCTGTTTTTTTAGTCCATGTTCTGGACCATATTTATGAAAACTGTGCTAAAGATGAAGGAAGAGTGAAGACAGCTGAATTCACAGAGAGTGGGTTGAGGTAAAGTTTTGTGATGACTTAGTAGGCTTACCTGCTCAACAGGTGCAAAATCTCTCTAATGTCAATCTTTCCAATTACATTACATTATGCAGCTGGGGGAGAGGAACTGATTAAGATCACCAGCGTCATATTCTAGGTTTAGAGCTCAGTCTGATTCAGTTTCAAGGAGCAAACAGCTTGGAATTCCTGCCGTACGGCTCAGACAGTAAAGTGCACATAGATTTCTACAGACACACATGGAAATGCATAAGTCCAGTCATTACTGTAACTGGGTTTTGTTTGTTTGTGTTTGAGGTTTGGGCTTGAAACAGAACTTCCTCTGACTGCAAGCGTACATCTCCTTGACAAACTGTATGATTGCAATTGATTTTCGTGAACCAGGACCAAAATATGTTCTTTTTCTGTCTCCATCCCTGTAAGATCACGGAGCGTCCATTCTGTATGTATCTGCAAATTGTTCACTGCCAAAACCTTTCAAATGGAAATACACTGTACTTTCAACTGACAGCTGAGTTACGGTTCATGTTAGGCAACTAAAACCACTTGGATGAGGTTAGGCAAACGCTGTGGTCATAGTTCAACCGTATGTCAGTGGCACCAAACTTAAATCACTGATGCAAAATAGTAGCACATGAATCAAGTTCACAGTAGACTGGCCGCGAGTAGTGTAACTTTCCTTGCCAAATGTGAGCATATGTCATTTAGAGAATGCATACGTTACGAATTTTTTCACTTGTGGGCTGTCCACTAAAACACTGAGTGGGCAGGAGCATTGAATCCATTTATGTAACCTGCTGTGCGTGGGCAGACAGAGGAATGGTGCTGCAGATAGACCAGTTTGGACAAATGTAATAAAAATATTCCCTCCCAGACTTCCCATTCTTGTCTATTTTTGTTTTAAATCGCTGGAAGAGTGAACAATTTCCTGTGTACGTGTGTGCGAGGTGATCTTACCAAAACACAAATACTCACTGAGGAATGAATAAGCTCTCAGTCAGTCACCGTATTGAAACTGCCTCTCGCTGTCAGTTTTTATTCCTTGCCTTCCCTTTTATATGTAGTCAGGAACTGCTGTATATTGAACTGAAATAAAGGATTCAGCTGGCTATTGACTTGTTGAATTGTGTATTTGAATGTGCAAGTACATGCAGGCAATGGAACTAACTCAAAGGTTACTGAGAGAGTCCTCATGTTTACAGCGGAGACATTGTATAATTTGAATTACTACCTTGAGCAAAAATAGTAATAAGGATAGCCACCTTACAAGAGATGTCAAGTAATTACAGCAGCACCTGCCCTCTTTATGCTCATAGGAAAATAACTTCCTTTATTAGAATGAAGAGCAGTAATAACCGACTTATTGACAGAGTTTTTCTGGACATAGATTTGAGCGAAGCAGCGGAACAATGCCAATCGTCAGCACTCAGAGCAGAATTTCCCATCTGTTTCCCCTCAACTATTGGCCTTTACGTTGTGGAGAAAATAAGTAGAACAAATGTCACCTTTGGGGGGGGGGGGTGTAAATGATGGCAAATGGAGCAAAATCAAAGTGGGTATTAGACAAAGGGCAGCTGTTGAACAAAAGATGTAATGATTCATAGAATAATGTCTCCACTGCTTCAAAAAGTCACAGCACAGCCTGCTAAAATTATCCGCAAATCTTTTTGAAGTACTGTAGTTAAAGGTTTGAATTAGAGTACTTTTCGCTGGTAATGTAGAAATGTTATCATGCATAAAGACATGTTCACTCGAAGTACGATCTCTTAATCCTTCTCTGATCTAAGGCCTCAGTGCAGGTATTCAGAAATTGACAACTGATAGATACAATTTTATCAATAACATAATCCAACAATCTGAGAAATGCATTTTTTTTTTAAAGTTTGTTTAATGTTGCTCCAATTGTATACAGTATACAGTATGTAGACTGGATCTGTGAAACTAGATAATTCATTGTTACATTAATAATTATGCAATTAATAATAATTTTTTAAAAATAAAAACATTAATTGGCTCAGATTACACAGGTGTACATTTAGTGTTGTGACATTGTTTACCCTCCTGTTGTTATTTTTCAGTGGAAATCCTACAAACAGGTTGCACTTCCTGACTGCACGTGTACTTACTGAAGTGAAGTGAAGTGGGACAACATAGGGGGTCGAACAAACCTGATCAGCATTTCTCAGTGGCATGGAGACAAACTCCAATCACAGTAAATACACTAAATACAGATAAGTATAAGTCAAGTAAAACCCCTGAAATATGTTTAAAAGTAATAACTGCAAAATCAATATTTTTTTGTCCTCTAAAGTCTAAATACTGCTTTTCTTTTATTCTAACCTTATTAAAGCCCGATATGTAGGAAAATGTTGAAGTGGTAACCCTTCCTTTTGCCAAAAACTGGACATTGATGGAGATGGCATTACTTCTGTTTGTGGTCAGTTACACCCCAGAGAGGTCTAACGCCCTGCTTGACCTCCTATGAACAGACTGTTGTACAACTCAAATACCACAAATGCAAATAGACCTATTTTGGATTTGGAGGTGCACTTCTATGTGAAACTTACCGTCAGATCATGTCACATATATGGAGCATATGCAAGTCCACTATATATTAACCGTGTTTTACAGCTGCAGACCTCAAACAGAAGTAATGTGTCATTTTCTGTAGCTGACCTGGTTAAGTGTTTCACCACATGCCATGGAGAAATACACTCCTGCAACCATTTATTAATTAAGTAGGCTTAAAAAGAAAGTAATTCCTGGCACGCTAGTGACATTTAGGGAGTAGTTCTTTTTAGGAAATAAATAATAAAACGGCATTTCATCAGGTGGGTTTATCAGGGGGTGTGAATAAGTATGATTGTACGTCTCTTTCCCTGTGGTGTTCCAGCAGCCCACGGCGGGTGCCTTAAGCCCAGTGCATGCTGGGATTTTGCTTCTGCCACTTTGACTACAGAGCATACATAAAACGAGATGTGTCGCACAATTCAAAGGCATCACCGGTTCCCCAGTATAAATGAATAGGTTTTCTGAACAACAAAAGAACACATTCATAAGACGGGAAACCTTTCACAAATACATTAGTACTGTGTGACTATTCGTTATTGTTCTTTTGTACCCATTAATGTTTATTACCATGCTTCCATCTGAAGGAAGAAAATCAAAGAAATTCAGTCGGCATTTGGATGGTGACAGCAGGTCTGACATTTGTGGAGATCATGGTGGACGTATTTTATAAATAAAAATTCCGAGACAGCCTCAACTTTTCCAGGAGCCTCTTCCTGACTTCTGGTATCCTGTTGAAGAGTCGCTTCTTTACAGTCTGAATTACACACAGCCACCAAACGATTCCCGCCGTCCCATAATAAAATCAAGAGGTGACAGAAGGTTGCTTATCAGTCTTCATCTTTTACTGTTCATTGGAAGTTAGCTCCCTCTCTCTTTTTTTTACACCTGTACTTTCATTTCAGTTTTAACCTTGAACAGGCTCCCTGCCTGAGGCCGCTTTCGCACTGTCACAGCACCCATCCGGTGATTGTAACCTGAGGATATTATATATTGGTGCATGTATTGGGCATTTTTGCAACCTTGACAAGTGCTATAAAGCCTCACTTAATCGGAGCGCTGACATTCATGAACTGCTGTGCGATGAGGTTGTTCTAATCACTGCGCCAAGTCTTGGGTTACTTTTTTAATCTTTTTATTGTTTAAGGAACTTTGAAAATGTCCTTAGCAGTTTTGCTGGACAGTTTCCATTCGGCTTCTCTAACTTGATATATTACAATTGCTTCTAAATAAATTCAGGGCTACTGGTGCGTTTTATGTCAGCGCTTGTGCTGAGACCTGCCATCTTGTCTGATTCGCCTCTGACGTCTGATGCTGCCGTCTTACCTGACATCTGTGTCTGCTGCGACACAACGACCTTTGAGGAAACTCCTCTGCTGTCTGTCGGTTCGGGGCAGGATGCCACCTCACTGTGGACCAACCTCTCATCTCATCTGCAGTCCACAAACACTTTCTCAAGGCAGCCACACCACAGCTACAGTAATTATCATCAGAGCGCTGCTTCAGTTATTGCTGTTTTCTTGCATCAGTGTCTGTGTTTGTGTATGTGAGTGTACATCTGTGTCTGTGTCTTTGTGGGTGTGTACATGTATCAAAGTGTGTGCATGAGTCCGTGTCTATATGCATGTTTTTTTTGAATTGGTTGTGTAAGGTGGCGTGTGTGTGATTTTATAGGAAACAGCCGTGTTAGACTGAGGAGAATAGGACCATGGTTACATCTCTCTGTCTCATCTCTCTGGAACAAATATTTCCCAGTAAAGCTTCCCTTGTTTGAGGAACTTTTCTGAAAAACGTAATTGTTTGATGTTTTCAAGATGGGATAAGCCAGATTTCCACAAATGAAAAGATAATATGTATTGGAAACAGCTAAAAAAGCATCTTGCTCACAAGATTTTAAGAATAAATAATAAATGAAATTACTTGTTAAAATGGAGACTAGTTCGCAGCGTTCTTTCTTATTCTCTCCTTCTTTGATGATGCCTTGCTGCTGCATCTCCTCAGCAGTTCTTCTCTTAACGTGTGAAGGTTGGGTCATCATATGAACCTCCACACAAGAAGGGTTGGTTCTTTGTGTGAGTTGTTTTTCATGCGTGTGAAAAGGTAGAGGGCAAAAATCCTCACCAGCAGAATTTAAAGAAATTTCTCAAAGTGTCTTCATTTCTCAGTCTATACTTCTCATGTAATTTATTTTTTTTTGTAAATAATGCTGCGCTATCAGTAGTTGTGAATTGTGAAAAGTTACATGAAATGAAATAAAATAACAACATGTGGTGATTCAGTTTTTTTTTTTGGTCAGAGGAAATGAACAACTGTATTTGTTTTATAGCATGGGAGGCTTTGCATTAACTCATGTAAGCATCGCCATGCATCATGTACGACATCAATCCCCAATCTGTATGAAAACTCATTTCTTTTCATTTGACTCAATCTCTGCAACATCTTCAGGGGCCCTGCAAACACCCTCTACAACTTCTTACAGTAATCACGCCACTGATGAGAAAAGATACTTCAGAAAACTCATTGCAGAGAAGATAATTCAGTATTGCCTTGATTCCACCCCCAACCCTACACCCATCGCTGATGCCGCCATCGCCATTCCCACCAGATCCTGCCTGTGGATAAGAGAGGATCTGCCCTGAAACATAATCACTAAGATTTACAGCAATCAAAACAGCATTATCTGAAAGAGAGATGGGGGGGGGGGCTGCCAGAGTCTGTTATGGGAATGAAGAAAAAACATAAATAAAAAGATAAGTTTGCAGAGAATACTGGATGATGGTGTGATGTGACACCATCTGGGGTGCAGGATTCAGAAGTACCATCCACCACATCTGATATTACCACTTTTATTTGCAGGGGAACTTATTTTGAGAAGAGATTTCACCTCAGATCTCAAAAACAGTAAAGAAAAAAATCTTTAGAAAGAATCTGCAGGTGTACTTGTGAGTGTGTGTGTGTGTGTGTGTGTGTGTGTGTGTGTGTGTGTGTGTGTGTGTGTGTGCATGTGTGTGTGGTATCAAGGGGAAGACGAGATGTAATGTTATTTATCTTGTGAAAAACTTAGTTTTTTGCAAAAAGTCTACTCGTTGCATTGAAACTTATCAAAAATGTCTTCTTCTCAAAAGTCCTTCCGACTCATGTTTCACTTTCATCAGGCAATGGAAACAACTGTTTCTTTTCGTGATTAACCTTAAATGTAATATATCAAGCTAAAAACAATGTCTTTGTACCTGAAAAAATTGCATTCATCAAACAGAAACACTGATATAGCCGGGGCTAAGTTATATTTCAAAGCATATCATGGAAAAATAATTAATTTTGAATATATGCCTTGTTTAAAGTATAAGCCTGGTGTTATTCAACATTTTTGTCAGAAAGTCTAAGTTCAAAAACGTGTTGGTCTGTCTCTCAGAAATTTCAACTCATTAATTTTGAAACTGACAATTTGAATATTAGTATGCATTTCCTGTTCCTACTATGTATGGGACACATATGGTTTGAAGACAAAGCAGTGTGCAGAACATACAGAATGTGCATGAGGCCCTCTCTCACTGGTCTGAGACCAGCTTTACTCTTTACTTCTTCACCAAACAACATCCTGAACCCCTCAAGAGAAAGGCAGTCAACTTCCTCAACAAGTCGGAAAGTTTCCTGACGCAGAGATCTGAAGAGCTGTTTTTAGTCGAGACCTTCCATCCTATAACACCGCAAGACTGTCTCCATGGCAACCAGTGCCCTGAGACCTAAATGGAGAGCACTTACATCATAGTAACAGAGGAGGAGAGTAAGTGTTTCTGTTTATTTATTAAGTGATGTGTATGTGAGAGACACGGGAAGAAAGTTAGCGGAAAAACTGCCCTAAGCTGCCCGACCAAAACACCATTTGCATTTTCTTCTCATGTCCGCAAAATATAAGTTTTACAGCTTTTCATTACTTTTTATTAAAAAGAATCTCTCTACATGTTTTTTCTTTACCTTTTTTAACAGCTCATTTTCTTTGCAGTTTCAGACTTGCCGAGGTTCAGTCAAGATTTTTTTCTCTGGCAGTAAAGCCCTAACAAACACACATGCAAGCACACACACACGCACGCACGCACACACGTACAGACACCTTCACAGTTATATTCACGTGCACACTGTACCATGCAGGCTGTAATTACATGCTGTTACAGTGACGGCATTGGGACCTGTCAGGCTGCCGTTTATTTCAATGTCTCAAGGAGGTACGCTGTATCACTCAGAAAGTCTCACACACAGGCACACACACACAAACACTCAAATGCACACCACCCTGCTGGTGGTAAATGGGCTGCACTTATATAACGCTTTTCCAGTCTTATTGACCACTCAAAGCACTTTACACTACTGCCACATTCATACAGCGCTTTTTTTCCCCCCCATACAGTGCTTTCTATACACACACACATTCACACACCGACGATACATCCGACGCAATTTGGGGTTTAGTAATTTGCCCAAAAGACATTTTTCGATCCGGGGATCGAACCACAGACCTTCCAGTTAAGTGGACGACCCCCTCCTGAGCCACAGGAGCCCAGGAAAGGTTTCGAACCAGTGGCTCCTGTGGCTGACAGACCCGATTCATTTTCTGTGAAGTGTACTTGTTCTACAGCAACATGTAGCACACAGTAATTGTCACTCTTTACTGCTCTCCCTAACTCACTCACTTACCTGTTCCCACTATATTATCACTGTCTCTCAATCTCTCTCACCACTTCACCTTTCCATCCCTCCACGGATGCAGAAGAAGACAGCCATCGCAACTCAACAAATCACCAAAAGCTCCTAATTAACGGCATAATTGTGCCTAATTAATAAATTGATCAAAGTGTCTAGGCAGGAACCAAACAAACCGAACCCTTTGTCTCCCAGAGGGAGTGATGAAGCGTCCCTCCCCACCCCAAACACAAACACCTCCCTCCATGACTTCAAAGCGAGGAATTAGATAAGTCGATGGCCATACTACGAGGGAGTGGTGGGCTAATTTTTCTTTCACAGACAAACTATCAAAACATACGTTTCATACTACGCCCGGAGGGGTCTGGATCATGATCCGCGTTATGACTTTAAAGAGAGGAGGTTTTTTTGTCTGTGCAGTGGTTGGGTGTTGAGAGAAGAACCTTTCAAAGGGGGTGTTTAATTAATACATGGGGATCTCAATCTCTGTTGTCATCTCTATATTTCTCTCCCCCTCTTTTTCTCTCTCTCCATATTTTCCTGTCTCTCCCTCAGCAACAACCTGCCAGATTTAGATAAAGTCAGGTGAAAAAGTAATAACCCTCTAAATTAGTTTTTTAATTGTATCAACACTCTTTATCTTTTGTCACCCACCACCCGCCACCTACTTCTCCAACGCCTGGCAGATTCACTAACACACACAAGTCTCAGTCTCTCTTGTTCACTCATCCTCAGCCAAATCAACCAGGTGCAATAACTGCAGTTCAGCGGATTTTTGCAAGAAGTCCAACCTAAAAGACCATATTGGCCGTTAGTCCCTACCCTTTGATACGACCTATAGGAATGTCTCCTGAAATAGTGGACGCACCAGACCTTCATTGTCATGGTCACAATAATGAACATGCAATTAAGCTTACGGAAGAATAAAACAAACACTAAGACATAACTATGGCTCATAATTAGCTGTTTGTAAAGACGACCCATGGGCACGTATTTTACAGAACAGTCTCGATTTTTGAAAGCTGATTGTCAGTAATATGACAAATCTATCGTAAAAGTTTCCTGCAAAATTCTGTTATTTGCATGAAAAAGTTTCTGACCACGAGACAAAGACTTTACAATAAGTATCAAAACAATCACAATGACATATTTTAAAATATGTATCTCATATCTAAAGAAAGTTTCACATAATAATCATGATATTTTTTGTATTTTAACAGGATGAACAAGGAATATTAAAGGGTCATGTTTTAACCCCTTCTCTGTACATTATATGTACTCTATATAACTGCAAGACATTTTTCAAGGCTACATTTTCTTTTTTCTTACCTTACATGCAGTCACTGCTTTCAGTTCATGCCAGTACAACATGAAAATAAACTTTCAGACATTCTGCTTGCTTGAGAGGAAATAGAATGTATCTCGTTGATTTTCCTTGGCAGTGCATTAAGGCAGACCCTAACATCTGGCCTTTAGGGGCCAGATGTTATCAAGACAAGGTTAAGTGACCATGTCTGTGCTTCTCTTTTAATTTAAAAATCCTACTTTGACACATTTATAAAACCTTCCAAAGCAATGCGCTGATAAGCTACATTACCAGAAAATGTAAAAAGAGAAACAATTAACAAACATAGACATTTTTAAAAAACCATAATGCTCTGCAGTTTCTGTTTAGCAGCTGACTCTAAAATATTAAATGTTGGAGTTCCCTTACACAAAACAACAAGAAATAGTTTTAAACTCTTAACTGCATTACCATGCGATGATTGTGCTGCACTGAAACTAACTCAAACCAAGGGCTGCATGCGGAGTAGATAATCAATCTAAAATGACAGCTTATGGTATGCTTTAAAAACGGTTAACAGTAAGAACATGTTATTTGTATTTGTTCTTACAAAGCTTTCAAAACAGCCTGTACAGTCTTAAAATTATTTCAGAATTACCATAAAAAAAACATTACCATAGCCAAGGAGAGCAGCCACTGCTAATTAACTGTGTGATTTAGGAGAAAAAAATGTTGAATTGATTTACAGCATATATAACTATTTCTCTAATGGTACAAATCAGGAACAATGAGCTCTGCTTGTTGTGCTGATTTAGCATTTATTGACTGATATAAAATTTGTGCTCCATGAATTTTTCTCATTCTTCAGTAAATATTATAAAGAACACCAAACAATGTCTCCCCTCTGTCTCTCTAGTGTCTTCTCAGGCTCTTCTCCTACTCTGATCCACTTTTAGAAAACATGTCTGAACTCTTGAAGACACTCTCTCTTTCCCAACTCTCTCCTCCAGTTTCCCTGGAGACGCGTCCTTAACAATCCCCCGGGACCCTGGTAACCGAGACAGCTGTGGTTGCAGAAACAGTGCAGGGACAGTTGCCGTGCACCTACAGAGAGATGCTGGGCAAAAACAGTTACTGTGGCCATGGAAGACAAATCACACCCACACGAACACAACGCACACACACACACACACACACACAAACACACACATACAAAGAGATAGGTAACACTCATGGTGTGTGCCCAGTACCCAGCGCTTCAAAAGGACGATGTCGCATGGGTTGCCGTGGTTACAGCAGGTCCTGGATAAAACATGGGTTCTCGTTTGCATATTTGTAATTTCCATATCACCTCTGTCATTTGTTTTTGACTTTAATGAGTAGGAAACAGTCTGCAATGCTTTTCTGCTGCTTCACACACATGCACACACAAACACAAACACACACACACACACACACATGCACACACACACACACACACACACACACACACACACACACATGCACACACGCACACACGCGCACACATGCAAAAGCTTGTGAATTCATGTCTCCATGATTTTAGAGGACATTACATTGGCTTACTTTCATTTCCTATAAAGACTTACTCTAACGTTAACCACACTACTACTTGCCTAACCCTGACCCTAACCTTAAAACATGTCTTCACCTAAAAACTTTATGATTTACATTATGGGGATTTGCCTTTTGTCCCCATAAGAAAGACAAGTCCCCATAATGTGACTGTAAACAGATTTAGGTCCCCACAACATGAGTAATACTTGGACCACTCACACACACACACACACACACACACACACACACACACACACACACACACACACACTACACACTATCTAGATGATGAAAAGACAGATGAAAAAAAAGATTCAGAAGAAGAATTGTGACATATACATAAATACACACTGAAGAAGCACAATTCATTCTGTCAGACATGCTAACATGCTGTGTCCAAAGTGCTATTTTTACCCCGAGTGTTAAGATTCAAGTTCAAGACTTGCCTTGATGATGCATGTATATTTTATGTGTGTGTGTGTGTGTGTGTGTGTGTGTGTGTGTGTGTGTGTGTGTGTGTGTGCGTGTGTGTTTGTGTGTGTGTATACAGCATGCATGGTTGTGTTAGCTGTATGTTCTAGTTTAAAGCTGATTGCATATGCAGCCCAACCTATTATCTGCTGTCGATCTTAACAAACATGTCCACCAATGTAGCTGTCACTCAAGAAAATTACTATTATTCCAAAAAAAAAACGAAAAAGAAATTTTAGATAGAAAAAAAAAAACTCTGCAGTGGAGGAAATCTGACATTTTGGTTAATTTTGTGGTAATTTGAGCTTCGGTGGCTCATGGTAACTTTTGTGTGAACGTTAATAGCACACAGTGTGTACATGAGGAAAAATAACTACTATATCACACATTTTAATCCACATTGAAAAACATGAAATTGGAAAATCTGCCATTGCTGTGTGTGTTTCACAGACAGGAGCCATGCATGCTAGAAACTGACAAGAAACAAAAAAAGAAAACGACACATGAAAACATGACGAAACAAGAAACCACAGGGATACTATCTCAGCCCTACTCTTCATGAATGTGGTTTCTCAGTGACGTGTTCCTTCACTCGCACACAAACACATTTAAATTAAATAAAACACATACTGTAGATATGGTAATCTTGACACAGGTCCACAAATACATAAAGATATACACATACCCCCAGAAACAAAACATGTGCAAATCCACACAGTGCACAAACACCAGTCACACAGACACACACACACACACACACACAGGCATATACACATGCAGACTAATTACAGAGTGAATACTGCCTCGTCTTCTGACTTTATGTCATTCTCATTAGTTCAAATATCAGCTCAGTGAAGAGAATGGTAATAAGGATCGAGCAAGGAGGTGATTGTCAGATGAGAGTAAATGGAGAGCGAGGATAGAAAGTCAAGGGTGTGTCAAGAGGGAAAAGGAGTAGGAGAAAGTTGCCCCAGAAGGTGATTTAACACCTGTTCGTAGCCATACTCTCAGGCAGGGGTGGCTGACAAGGGCTTCTTCAATAGCTAGGCTTAGCCTACAAACTGCACAAAACCCATGGTCAACATAATGTTGACATGGCCTCCAACGGGTGCTTTTTTTTTCTGGTACATCAGATCTCACAAGTAATATGATTCTCTGTTGAGGAAACGTTAATTTGTAAATGAATTGATCTAATATTTAATATAATTTTCTCCAACTATTGCCCTGCTAATTTGCTAAATTAGCCTGCTTGCTAGGATGGCACAGCCAAAAGTTACCAGTTGTTCACTTGTTGTAATACTGAGCTGAAGCGCTTCAAACTTTAGCTTAGTGTTTAAGAAAAGATTTTAGTGCAAAGGGGTCAACAAAGTAGCTCCTGTAAATTTATCTAATGTATTTTAGCTTTTAGTTGCATTTAACGTTAGTTTAAAGGGTTCTCTGACAACACACTTTCCATTTCCATCCCCGACTTTCTATTGGTGACATTATATTTTATGATTACTTGTACACCCTGAGTCAGTAGCAGTGTAGTTAATGAGAAAGACCAAAAAGGAAAAGAAGGAATGCATAGCAACAAGCATTAATTTGTATATTTTTGATTTGTCGGACAAACTGCAATCTCAGCTTCACATTTGAAGCACAAACTCTGCTATGTATGTATGAGTGCTGCGCGTGACTTGTAAATATACTATGTATGTACTGTATACATTAGTTTAAACTTTAAGACCGGAGCCAACATCATTAAAAAGCCAAGGCATCTAGGTAAACATGCCATTAGAATTTATTTCCACATTAGTGTGATTTGCCATCTTGTCGTATACAGTGTGCACATACAACGTATTCTCAACACCTAATAACTCAGTTCATGCATTAGTTAACAAGCTCACAATTACCCACTGGCAGTACATGGCCTTGTTTTAAACGCGTTTACTAAAACCTGTCACTTACCGTTAGTGACAAACAGAGAGACATCTATCTCTCTATCTATCTATTTATCTCGTAAGAGGCAATGTACAGTAGATGCAGCTGATCAACGCAAAAACACAGATCCATCCATCCAGATCGGTATTTGTGTAGTATCTATACATTAGCATACAGTAGTAAGGTAAATAATTTTTTTCCTTGAGGTAATTTTTGGGGGAACTATTTACTACATGGCAAACACTGTTTTCCAAAAACTGCCCGATTATTGGCCCAATGTCTGGTTAAATTTTCCTAGTTTGGTATATTTCATTTTGAGTGCAGCTGTGGCCTCAAATAGAATCTCTGAAGCTGTGGTGAATTTCTATGAATTGCTCTTCAGAAGCCTAAAGCTGGCAACACTGGCTGGTATTTGAATGAGTAATGGGATTTTCTGGTATAATCAGGTTTAGCAGGTATTCTCTCTGGTGTGCTTCGGATAACTCTGTTAATTTGGGAATGAGATTAAGTGGGGTTTTTTTTTTCACAGAAACTGTTGTTATGACACCTTCACTCTGCCTTTCACAGTCCAGTCGATGTTACATTTGTCACTCATCTGAATTTACACTCGCCATTAAGGGATTATTTAACTCTCAGAGCAGGCCTGAAGAAAAATGAACTGGCATGGTTGCAGCAAAGTTTTTGTATCTGCTTACTTCCGCAGGAAAAGGCTTAAATATTTAATGGAAGGGATGAGGTAAACACTGTACCCGTCTTTGTGTCTTCACTGAGGCCATTCTACAGGACCTTTTAAGTTGAAAAAAAATAAATTAGATGACTCATTCTTCGTTACACTATTTCACATAACTAATCAGTTATCATGTAATTATGGTATAAAATAACTCATTTACATTCTCAGATCTTTTTGCTGCATTTACATGTTTTTTGTCTGTTTTGGTGCCGGGGTCCCATTGTTAATTAACTCAATTGCTCTAACAACAAACAGAAACAGGCTTACTTACGTTGTTACGACTTTTCATCTGACGATGCACCGACGGCTCAGCGTTGTCAACATTGTAACCTGTAAGCTGTTCTAAGGTAGCTAGGAATTGTCAACATGAGTCAACATTAGCTAACTAATGAATATGCATTGCTCAGCGTTTCTCCTTAAACTATTTCAGCAATAAGTTAACACAGACTTCATAAATTTTAGAAATATTCTATTTGTTGCTTATATTATTGTAATGTATGCATTTAAACATTATGCTTTCCATGTATAGTATTGTTTTTGTTTCTTATTGTTTGGGTTTTATCATTTTTGAAATCTTTATATTTACATTTCCCTGAACTCAATTTTATACCATAGCCAACCCTGCTCTCCCACCACTTCTGAAATATGGTAATAATGGACTTCCTATTTCCAATTTCCTGTAAGCATCAGTGTTTTTTTTATTCTCTGTCTTTTCCCCTCAAATATTCTCAAGTATGCATTTTCCTTCCTCACCGCTCGTCCAGCCCTGTGGCCTCTGACTGTGGTCTCTTTTTGTTAATATTCTGAGGATCCCATCAGGTTTGACCTCGGGGAAACCCTCTGAAAAGATCTAATTTTGACTGGAAGCTACCAATAATGCTCATAAAGCTGTAAAGTAAAGCCAGTAATAAAACAATTGCACACGCACAGGCCACACACGTAAAGTGCACACAGTACAAGAAAACATGTTTAAATATACATTTTGCATGTGCACACACATATTCATATACCACACCTTCAACCACTTGAGCCTGAGATTGTGAATGAATATGGTAAATCTCAGTAACATCAAAAGCAATAAACAGTGCTCTTTACGGTATATGCCATGCATGGTCGCTGGCACTTGTCAGAATTTATTAAAAAATAAAACTGAAAAAATCCCAGCAGATTATTTTTAAGTAAATTGGGCCATTATCCATTTCTGTTTGCTACTATGTTGGTTTGGCCTGCATGAGGAATGGAAAACAATGACTTCAAACAAGATAAATGTTTCCCTCTGAGTTCCTGTGGATATTGCTCTTCTCAAAGACCTCATTCCTGCATACAAATACAAAGAGGAAGGTTTCTGCACATACTGTATAGATGCACAGTCTATACTTTTAAAAAATCAAATATGTGGATATAGTCATTGAATAAATTTGATAGCTTTTTGTCTTAACGCTTTTGCAAATCAAATAGTACATTTTTAACAATTAAATTACAGTCAATTACAATGTGTGTGTGCACTTGTCAGTATGTGTCTGTGATGATACCGTAAACATGTGGGTGGATTGTGGTTATGAGGGATGTTGCAAGAAATTACTGGCCTGGATTATCGCTGTATGTCTGACAGCTCGTCATTATCAGGCTGTGGTGTTGCCAGGTTACTAAGCCTAATGTTTTAGCCTACAGGCTTAGTTTTTGGCAGTTACCAAAATGTTTCAGATGCACTGGAGGAGGGCTCCTGGACTGGCATTTGAAATAACAAATGTAAATGTGGCCGAGTGAGTTTTAGTGGATTTAGCGGTGGAGCTAATTTTACAAATTAAATTTAACTGTGGTTCCTTTCAACTGCGGGCAGCAAAGCGAGCTGTAAACACACATTATAAAGTTGATATGTTGAAAAAGCTGCTTAGAGCTGACAGAAACTGCAGAGTTTAGTGATAATTCTCCATAGGTTTGTCATTATGACCAAACTTTTCACATAACACACTGTAATTTGATTCGTTGTTAATTTAACGATATTGAGTAGTGCAACCGGACTCGCTTGAGGACATTTCACCTCTCATCCACGCTTCCAGGCTTCTTCAGTTCTAACTGATGGGTGGAGAGTTCCAGCAATTCAGTCTCTTTTGCAGTCGTTGACATTTTAAGAGTCGTTGACGTCACGTGCGAGTCGTTAGGATCAAATGAGTCACGGTGTGAATGGGTGCCAGAGAATTCTTCTCTGGCCACATGACCAATGGTTTGAAAGAGGAACAAAAGACGCCATATACGGCAAACTGGAACAACGGTCACTAAACAGAGGAGGTGGTCTGCGACACCACTTATCAGCCACTTACAATTCATTCTTGAGATCCCTCCCCAGGCAGTTTCACACCCACTCACACCATGACTCATGTGACCCTAAAGACTCACACGTGACCTCAAGGACTCTCACGGTATTAATGACTCCACAAGAGGTTAAACGCCTGGAACTCCCCACCAGTCATTTATACCTGAAAAAGCCTTTCAGATGAGAGGTGAAATGTCTTCAAGAAACTCAAACAAGTCCAGTTGCCTTTGTATAGCACTTAAAAATACCATGACCTGGATAACTGAGAATATTCACAGACTTTAAGCAGGCAGATTTTTCGCCAACAACAATCACCAGATAAATTGAATGAAAGAGAAATAAATCTTGTGCCAGTCTTACCATTTCCCCATTCCCATATGTTTTTTTTTTATGTTTTTCACTAGGATATTCAGTGACAGTCAATTATGGCGACAAGTTGAAAAAGAAAACCAAAACAAAAAGAGACAACACAAAGCTTCAGTTGTAGCAACAAGGATATTCCCATTAAGTCGGAGTGGGAAGATAGTAGGTGTGTGCGCATTTTTGTGTGTATATGGGCATTCAGATGGATATTACTGTAGGAGCTTGCACTGTCTGCGCCATGAAGGCCCAGGCCGTATATTTAAAGAGCCAGTATAAATGTTAAAGCAGTGGTAATGGCTGCAAGGCCAAGGGATGACATTATGACAAAAACTGCTTATTATAGAAATGGTTTTATCAATGTGTTTATAGCGCCATCCAAGTTCCAGATTGTGTGTGACCATGTGTTGATGTGTATGAAGGGTCGTGACAGAGTATCAGTGTGTGTATGTGTATCTTGCCACCAGCCCGTTGAATTGCTAGAACTGGAGAGTGAGAAACAAAATAACCACTAAATGTGTTTGTTTTCTCTCATTTATTTTCTGAAGTGGGAAGATGGAGGGGGAGGAGATGGAGAGAATAATCTAACAACTAAAAACAAAAGATAAGAGAAAGAAGGGGTGAAGGAATGGAGGACGACGGAGGGCCAATTGAAGCATAATAACTTTTATACATCTTGTTTTCCTTCCTGCCACAAACCTAACACTCCTGGTTTCTGGAACTAGGAGGCATCCATTGCTCAGACACAGTCCTCCACATACACAGCCTCATGCACACTAAGACAGAAATGCAGGCAGTCACGTTCACATATACTAAAAACACTGTGTAGATCTTCCAGTAACTGCTATGGCGGCCTAACTACAGAGCCATCAGCGCAAGCTCTGTAAGCGAGAGTGTCATGTCATTTTAATGTCTTCTGCATTATGTGTGTGTTTATGGGAGGTGAGACAGCATTAGTATTATTATAGTCATATTACTGAAGCATCATTACCAATTATAACAGTGCCATGTCTGGGCTTTAAACAGTGTGTGTGTGTGTGTGATTGCACACACATGAGCTAGTCTCCCATCTCTGTGGAATAGTTGATCATTCATTTGCGTTGTGACTGTCTTGATTTCCCCTGTTGGGCTGTCAAATGGTGTCAGACACAGTCACAGGTGTTCGGGTTCCTTTGCTGACAATTTTCCACCTTGGGCCTTTTGTGGGCCATTAATCTGTCTGTCTATCTTTCTATCTTTCTCTTATCTATCTGTCACTATTTCTCCTCCATCTGCATTCACCCCTTCTGCTTCCTTAAAAAAAAAGATGTGTAATCCTTAGTAAACAATCATTTGGTAAGTTAATTATCGGCTCAGTCACGGTACACAGACACCTTTCAGCATTTCAGAAAAAGGCCATTCTGCATTGTCTGGGATTTAATGAGAATAATCAAAACATATTTGCCCAGAGGGCTGACAGAGGTCAGAAAAAACAGATTTTACAGAACAATGATGAACTGAAGGCATCACCAACCACACACCTCACTCCGCCTTGAGGGAAATGGGATATTAGGCTATTTTTTTTTTTTTAAATACTGGTATTATTTCCTTTCTTCTTCCTTTTCCACCTTGATCATGTTCCCATGTTATTTTCCGTAAACAGCTCTTTACAGTGTAGTTGCACGACAAATCATTCAGATATGAAATCTCATTACCAAGAAAAATTAAATGGGGCAGCTTGACCACCCACAACATCAATTTAGCTTATCTGCCCTTTGAAATAAAGCTGTAAGACTCTAAAGCCAAAACACAGAAAATAAGTGAGGTAGTGTGTGAGGCCTAAATAGCAAGTACACCTCACAAAATAGGTGAATAGAACGAACAATGTACTAAACTATGATTTTAGTATTTCTAGACCTTGACTCTGAAAGTGGTGTTAAAAATGTAAGGTGCATGTTGAGGGTTCTGCCAGTGCAAATGATGTAAGGTCATTAATAAGTTTTTTTTACAAAGTTGAAAAAAGTGATCCGCTTTGGAGGATTGTTAGTAATTTTTATGGAAATTTAGACCTAACTTCAACCATAGTTTATATAACCTACTATTTCTCAATTTCCAGCAATAAATTATGAGATCTTGTTTTTGTAGATTTGATATATTCACCTGATGGTATTGGAAGAGGAAAGCTTGTCTGAATGCAACGGATTCATCTTATGGGGACCATAATTAGGCTTATTATATTTCAGATACATTTTACTATTTTACTAGATGCATTTGACTGGAAAAAAAAAGGTCAAGGGGTCACCAAAGTCATTGGCAATCATTCTCTTGGTACTATGATTATCCAGACCAAATCTGATGGAGGTTGGGCAAATACTTTCTGAGGTATCCTCCTCAGAACCTAACTGTTTGACGAACAGGCAGATGAACATCATTATCATTCAGCCTTAACGATTATATATTATATTATATTTTTATGAGAGATGGCCCTGGCTGCTTTTAAAAAATTGTGCAGTGATATCATATTTTATTTAGTTCTGCAGCTGGTAAAACATAGAGTGACTAGAGGACCCAGTTGTAGGCAAATCCAAAGGTTAATTCCTCATTCTGGTTGTGACAGGAAAGATTGTCCAAAATTGAGTGGTGGCAAAATGGCGAGCACCTCTGAGAAAGGTTTCCAGCACTTTTTTTTGACACCATGATACCGCCAAAATGGCTTTTTTTTTTTAGCAAAAGTTCAAGTCAGGTGTATCATGTATTGTAAGTGATTTTTGAGTGTATTTAAGTGTTGACAGTAGTTTGGGAGGCAAACTGAAGCAACACGTGGCAAAACACACAGTAAAACAACAGATTAGCTTTAACAGGTGTTTTAAACCCATTTATTTTAAGGTTGGCTCTGTATGTATCTCTCCCTGCCTCTCTCTTCCTCTCTACCTTCCTCTCTCTCTGTCATATATACATACACAAGCACATGTCGCAAATACACACAGAATAAGTACGATTACCTGTCAATTCTCTCCCACAAGATTATCCGAAACGTGTTTGTCTTTCCCCTGCTGACAAGACAGCAGTTTAATCTGAATCGAATTTACCTTATGTTGCTCTTTTTGTGTAAGTACTTGACATCGGTGTGTCATGCTTTTGCTTGACTTGTCGGTTTTTTGGCAGGGTCTCACCTCATCAACACGTGTGGTTCTCAAGCGTCTTTGCCAGATTCCACACGTAAAGTATTCCCAGTATAACAGAATCAAAGCTTTATATATTTGTCACTGCTGGAGGCACACATGTTGTTTGACCAGCAACTATAAATATTGTATGTCACTTGTGTAGGAAATTAATTATTTGCCTTTTTTGTGCAACCAAAAAAAACAAATCACCACATTGGCGTTTCACAAAAAGGGAAACATAAGAGATGAGACTTTCACTTTTTTGATATGTAGAAACTGCAAAACGATACATCACTGGTCAACGGAGCACAAAAATCTGACTGTTAAATGGTGCATTGGCCATTGATATTTAAACCAAAGTAAAATATGACTGACTGTGTCCTGCTACATTTGACTGTAGGTTCAAGATGGTTGGGGAACTGCAAGGTATGAGGTTTCCATTCAATAGAGCAATTATACTCTGTTTATTACTGTAGGATACTAGTGATGACAGGATTGATTTTACAGATGGGCTTCATTTGGTGGAGCGCTTCTGTTCACACATTTCCACTCGCATCCAATAACAAATACCACGTTTACTGAGTGATTTAACTGAGTTTGTTCAGGAGCTGTTAATAATTATAGAAAATTAATGGACAACATACATTGAATTGAAGAAAACAAGGTTGTTATATGATTTTATTAAGCCATTCAAACAGGGGAAACACCGGGTTGTTTTTTTATGCTGTGACAAACTAGTTTAAGGACTGCAGTGAAGCTATAAGCTTTTAATAAGTTTGTGGACTTTTGTTTTTCCTGCCAGCACTGATGGCATTGCCAGCTGGTTAGCCGCACAAGCACCTGGATCAGCTGTGGGTATCTGTAGTCATAGCAGTGGCATCACTGTGACCCAGTAATAGTAACAAGACAGCAGCACAAAGCCCGAAGGCCCGCAGAGCTCTATAATGGTAATCTTCTTGGATAAAACTAAGACAGCAGGATCCAAGTTTCCAATCCTTCATGGTACTTTGAAGCAAACAAAATCCTTTGCTGGTTAAAATGTTGCTGTAAAAGATTTAGTATAAGTACTTTTATCCACTTCTGTTGTTGCAAGCCATCAACACATGTTTGACCCAAAGCATAGTGGATTTGATAACCAATTTTTCTTGTACATTAGGCATATTTTTCTGTTTTTAGCCATGCAAGTGGACTGTCAGTCAGTCTGACTTTTAATTTATCCCCACCATAAGGTTGAAATTTGTGGTTTTGAATAAAATGTCCCAAAGAATAATGGATAAATTACCATTAAATTTGGTTCATATATCCATGCCCCTTTTCAGATTGTACTATAGTTTTCCTCTTGTGCCAACATCAAGTCAAATTTTGAATTTGTCCATTACTTTAGTTTAGCTGTAAAATGCTTGACATTCCAATAAGCCTGAGCCGTACTTTGTATTTAGGGCTAAATAGCAAATATTAGCAAGCAATGCTAAACTAAGACAGTCACCATGGTAAGCATTATCTGCTAAACATCAATATGTTAGCACTGTTATTGTGAGCTCACTAGCCTGCTCACAGAGCTGCTATCATGGCTGTACACTGAGTGCGCATGTATACATCTGTAAATCTTTTTGTAGTCTTTTGTGTAATTTACACGAGATACAAAACATTCAAATGTTCAGTTCAACAGCAACTATAAAATTATACCAAATTACACCATTCTGACAGTTATTCCAAGGCCAAAATATGCATTTTAATAAAGAATAATAATAATAGCGATATGTTTGTGAAGATTCTCAGTCATCCAGGTCATGGTATTCTGTCAGTGCTATGCAAAGGCAACTGGACTCGCTTGAGGGTCTTCAAGACGTTTCACGCCTCTCATCCGAAAGGCTTCATCAGGTCTACCTGACTAGTTCCAAGTATATTTCCTCTGGTGAGATCAGCAACACTTGTGAGTCGTTGAGGTCACTTTGGTCGTTGACCCTCCCAGTCATCATGCAAGTTGCTACGATCATATGGGTCAAGGTCTGGATGGGTGCTAACACCTTGAGGGTCGTTAGGGTGACAAGTGAGTCATTGACCCACCCGGCCATCACCCTCCCCAGTAGTCAGGTAGAGCTGAAGGAGCCTTTCGGATGAGAGGCAAAACGTCTTCAAGAACTTCAAGCAAGTACAGTTGCCTTTCCATAGCACTTACAAAATAATAGTGATACTAATTAAATAACACGAAACATCATCAGTTAGTGACTGACCAATTCCGCATCAGTTCATTTGACTGGTAGTCTAGTTAACATTTAATGAACCTGTAGCCTCTAATCCCAGACAAGGCAATGGATCACTGTCTTTAGCAAATAGCAGTACAGTGGAGAAACACAGAGAGAGAGAAAGTGTCTGTTTTGTGTCACGGGTGACTGCAATTCCCCTTTGTTTCCTGCTCAAAGCCTGGTGGATTGGAAACACATTTTCACCCAAAGTCTGCACCTCATCCCTGCAGGCTCAGACACACCAACCACACTCGCTCACTCACACACACACAGGCTGAGAGCAACACACACAAACACAAAGCACAAAACACACAAAAATTCACTTGATGCTCTTCTTTACTCAAATACATACACGTGCTCTTCATACCTCTGTTTCACACAAGCAGCCAAAGGCCAGCGGTAAACAACCATTTTGCACTGCCCGGAGTCCTGATAATCAACCTCTAATCAAGGGCTTATAGGATCGTTAGGGCTCGTTAAGTGCTGATTTATACACTCTGTATGGATGGTTCCAACCCACTGCCTCATATTCATGGGGACATTAGGAGATGGTCATTGGCATTTGCATTGATATATTAGTCTCGCATCCTCTAACCCTTTCATTTGGTCTGCTTTTGTATGTGTGTGTGTGTGTGTGTGTGTTTGTGTGTGTGTTTCCGTCTTCTTCCTCAACAGCTGTGTGTGGAATAGCAATCTTGATCTTATCCTGTATTTTGCTAATTACCATAATCACGCATGACATCATTAGGGTAATCAGACACACAGTTGATAGGAGTCATGTCAATTTAATATCCTTTTGTCTGAGATCACACACTGATGGTCTTTCTTCAATATAAAATAGCTCTTTGTGAATCAGTTTGTGTGTGTGTGTGTGGGTGTGTGTGTGCTGTTCATACTTCAGTTTATAACTTTTACTTTAGTTTATCTTTGGGGCACAGGTGAAAGTGGATGGCACATCAAAATCGTTGACCATACGTCGGCCACAACAACTTGTATTTTGAGAGCAATAGTACTATATGTTATCAGCAGCACAATTGTTGTTTACACAGAGTTGTGGTATCAGTATCCCTGATGGATTAAAAAGGTGTGGCAAATTAAAAACAACGACATGTATCATCGTCTATGTATAAGCCATATTATCTACTGATACCTTTATTACAGCTTAACATAATGTTATTGCAGATGAGTAAATTATTATGTGGCTTTATTTTTTATGTAGCTTTTTTTTTTAAAAATTAAATTTTCTTCAAGCATAAGAAATAATAATTCAGTAGAAAATATGTTATAGATGCATATATGATATGCAACTATACTATACATGTAGCTTGTTAATATGTCAGTGTTGTGTAAACACGAGATTGACATATTATCATCTTTTTTTGTTGCTAACGTTGCTTATTACATATCCAGCAGACATGGAGTAGCATTAGCATTCATTTGGAGTTGTTTCTGGCCATCCGACAAAGTAATTATAACTTGACATATAATATTATTGTCTGTTCTTTTAGCTCTGTTTAGGTCTTCACCAACTTTTGATTGAAATATCCTGTTCATTAGCTACTAAATCCTCTAGTTGTTCACCATGTAGTTGTTGATCTTGTCTGTCATTTGGTGCTATGCGGGGAACTTACAGTGGGTTTTTTCACTGTAAACAGCTAGCTGCTGCAGCACAGGATGATTCTGATGAGAGTGGAACCAAAATCAATGAAGTTGTGGGCCATGAAACCAAAACAATGAGCTGAAAGATGCTAAAATGCCCTGTAGAGATGAGGGGTACTGCAGACTTTATTCATAACTCTCTGTGGGTTTGTCACTATGTACAGCCTCTTTCCCATACACATAGTCATTCGATCCATTGTTGATAAAGTTTTGAGTAGTGCAGCTTTAAGGTTATAAAAGATACTTTGGGAACCAGAATTTCTGTCACAGTTAAACCCTAAGCTTACAGTTTCAAGTGTGATGCAACACTTTTTCAAGGCAAAAATGAAAGCAGAAGTACATATTTTAGTTCCTACCCAGTACAATTCTTTTTTCACTTACAGTACTGCAGCACCTTGATCTGAAGTTAGTGTTGTTAACTAAAACCATTAGCAATGACTCAGACGAAATAATTGCATGCCACCACACAAACTCTTTTGATAAATCTGATTTGTTAATTCACTGAGACAATGATTGCTTTGAATCACAATAGTGTTTCCTATTCTGAACGAGTGGTGCATAGGACAGCAAATTAAATCATTATGCTAATTAAAATTACATATTTAAAATGTATCCAACACATGTGCAAACTTCAACAAGCTGCAAAAGGACAGAGCTTTAAACAGCCCAGATTATTACATATTACACATACACACACACAACCACACACACACACACACACACACACACACACACACACACACACACACACACACACACACACACATATATATTTATATATATACATATACATATAATTATACAGACAACAGATTTTTGAATTAATCTTTATAGATTGAGAAACAGTACTTTGTGATTATTAGTGTGATCCTAACATTATACCAACTGTTTTTGTGAACTTTGTAGAAATCCCCGTTGGCTTTTTATAAGGAGCAAGCAACTCAAACTTAATGTTAACTGATGTGTATCACATTGAAATCTGGCCAATGCCCTCAGGGGCGTTCAACTAATGGCCTTTTAAGCTTAATGACCTAAGCCAAGCATAACTGAATGTTTATAAACCTCTCATTTATCAGTGGAGTTTATTCAGGCGATCCTAATGGATGTCTTCTGAAGCCATGCTAATTTAAGTGGTTGTTCTTTAAATCTGCTGGTAAATGTTATTTAGATCTTTGGTTGAATTTAAAGTGAGGGAAAATTTGTTTTATTCATTTCCTCTGTTTTTTTTCTCCCATTAATTTATCAGCTACAAGTTTCTCAGAGTAATACGGTTGTAGAGGCAGGCGAAAAAGGGATAATATAGGTAAAAGGGACTGGAGATTACATAACAGTGCCGTGAGTTCACAACCCTAAATGTACAATAAAACTCTACTTTTCATAAAGAACCCGAGCCAGAATGCTTGCAATCCTAACATCATTTTGGAGTGGGTGTCACAAGGGTTCTGGGGTCATAAATCGTACCCAGCACCACTAGACTCCTCGCAGACTACATAACCTTTTAATTCATCAAGAAAACAAAAAAAAACCAAAAAAAAACACGCTTTAACACAGCAAAGGGGGATAAGAGAGCTATATGTCTGAGAGAAACTAGAAACTCATGGAGAAGAACAGTCCTTTTTCCTCCAAAGCTTCATGGTTAGAGACATAACTGGATTGCATTGATTTTAAGCCAGTCTCTGTGAGGCGCAGTCACGGCAATGAGCTACAAAAAAAGTTACTTTTTTTTTCATTTTCAAAGGGTTTCAAAGGGTAAACAGGTAAATCAGAGGGAAAAAAATGTTGGTAAGAAAAAAGTTATCGAATAAATGAAGTATTTGGGAAAAAATAGCAACCTTAATTGGCTTGATGATTCATTGTTGTTTTGGAAGCAGATATTTCACTTTTTGTCTCTCTCTGTTTCTGTCTGTCTTCCAAACAAGATAAACAAAAACAGTGCAGCACGAACATGGACAGGGAGTTATATAAAAAAACTCTAGGACTCCAGTCTGTAATGAGCTGTAAAAGCTCCCTGGCTTTGCTGTCTCTGTTTCCATCTCTGTGTCTGTCTGAGCGTTCCAGTCAATCAGTTGCCGTATGATTTTGCTCTCTTTGTTTCATGCAAGGGATCAGACAAAGAGGACACAACCATTAATTTCATGTCATTAATTTATGCATAAAATTAGAAATTACCAAATGTGAATCCATGCAATTATTAATGTACTAGTGCAGTGCCTGTTCAAAATGTGCCTGTCGGTAGGGGCTGATTGCTTGGCCAATGTTAAACCAGCTTGCAGCTTTCTTGAGAGCATCATCCAAAAAATGTCACAGTCTCCACCACACTTCCTTAGGTCCTCAGCAACACACCCTCAAAGTCTGAAGTCAATTCAACAACGAATTGAAGTCAGATTCCTCCAGTTATAGTTACATGTTTGCTATCTGGCATTTTCAATTATACAATTTGTCAAACTGTCAATACGGGTATATGCTTCATGATGTTTATTTGAATTGTATCTTCTAATTGACCCATCAGTGTTTTTACCGATTGGTATTGCTCTATTATTGCAGTAAACATGTCAAGTGAAAAAAGCATATTGCTTGTTTCACAACAGCACAAGCAAAACAGTGTCCCAGGCTATTGCATAGTCAGACTGCTGTTAAAAATAATTTCAATGCAAGAAACGAAACCTTTTCAGTTTATTTGACAAGAAAGGTAAGGTATCACAGGCACTTTAGGCAAAATGACAAGTACAACACAGTAAAGTCTGGTTTGTTTCTATTTTGGTCCTTCACAGTTCAGTGACAATGATGGTATATGTGGCACAATAAGAGCATACACAGCAATACCAGAGAGGTTTTCAGCAAGAGTCATAAGGCCTAACACAACCTTTAGCGTGCAAATTTAACCTGTTCTAATTCCTAACCTATTATAGAACATTTTCCCACATTGATCCTCACTCTGTAAGCACAAGTCTGCAATCCCATAAATGTCCTCAGTTCTATGAAAATGGTCCTAGAGGCACCTTGAGGTGTTTCAGACCTTGTGCAGCAAACTGCTATTAGACTCACCTCTCCCCCCATATAACAGTCTGACACTTGTAGCATCAATACACTTTAATGTTATGTAACGTACCTGTCTCTACACCTTTAAAGCCATGCCCTCATCTCTTTGGTTATCTAACAAATATTTACGGTAGTTCACTGGCATTGTTGCAGAAAAAATCATTAAAGCTCAGCTAAGCTAGCTCAACCCAGTCTTTGACCTGACAATAAATTCAGATATGGCCATATGAAGAGATCAATCTGTCAATGATCCAGTTTTATTCTTATCAAATGTGGTAACACTTAGGATCCAACCTAATGTCGTCCTTGTAAGATGCTATAATAGGTTTAAAAAACAAATTGTCACCAAAACCCAGCTTTAATTGCATCAATACAAATTTAAAAATACGAATGCCCCCAAACAGTCCTTTGTGGGATGCAACATTATAGATTATTCCTTAAAAAGAAAATGGTACTTTTGTTGTATCGCTGGCCTTGGCAGCTGCTTCATTCAACTCCTGTCTATGAGTGCAAGCAGGTGCATTTTAAAAGCAATGCAGTACTGTAGTAAACCTCTTTACTTTATCACTGCTGCTCACTGTTTTCTCCTATTCCCTGCCATTACAGGCTTCATAGTGTCTTCTAGTTTTTGGGAACACTTGCTGCAAGCAAATTAAGCAAATCAGGCTTTCCGGACTTTTTCATCAAATGGAATCATGGCCAATCTACCCACATCTTCCCATTTCTAGGGTTCTGTTTCGTCTTATTCCTGTTCATTTTGGCCCTTCTGCCCCTGTCTCCTGTCATTTTTCCATCCAGCCACCAGATGTCCCCGGATTTTCCATCCTTTCCCTGTTACCTGACTCCCCACAAGCACCTGCGCACTTGTCTACCATTCCCATTCACCAGATCTGCCTCAACTACCTACACACTGTTTCCATTACTCTCATCAGCTCCCCTGCATATATGTATATCAGTTCACTGTCTTTCTTCCCTGTCAGATCCTCATCAGATCGTTTTTATTTGTTTGACATGAAGAAGAACCTTAATTATAGTCATGAATAAGCAACCATATTAACTTCTCTCTCGGCCAAATTTCCACTGTGCTTGTTCTTTTTCATGATAAAAATGTCTGGGATAAACACATCAAGGATGCCCTAACTATTCTGTGTGACTGTTAATGTGATTAATGCTAAATACTGCAGGAAACAGCATGGCCAAGGCAGACAGTCTGTCAACCTGAGGGAGCAGAGGAAACACCTTATCCCCAACTATGACCCTGAGGGGTAAAGAGTGCTGACTGTGAGAAAGGAAGGGCAAGGCTGATGAACACATGAATAAAATATTTCTTATTCACCTGGGATGGCCTCTCCCTCTAACTGATTCTTTGCCCCTCTTTCATCCTGACCTGAAAAAAATCTATTAAATCAGAAGCTATAACATCCCAGTCCTCCAGATAATACTGCAAAAGTGATCTGGTAAGCCATGAAATGGCCTACCAACACCCCAGGTGTCATCCATGGACCAGCTCTGAACTATACATTCACAGTATGGTGTTTGAGACAGACAATAAGTTGGATTGTCATTCTTCCAGAAGGATTTGTCATCATTTATCTGTTTAACAGCCTGGAATCCCATCACTGTAACATCAGTCTGTGCGTGTTTAAGTATGTGCAACCACGCCTTGATGTGGAGCATCCAGGCATCTCATGCACACGTGTGTGCCAAGCGTGTCCTAACCTCATCTTAGTTTTAGGAGAGTTCTTCTATCATTTGATCTAACATACAGCAGCTTTGGGGTTGAAATTTTCTGCTTAAAATCTCTCTATCCCCAATTTTCTTGCATGTCTTGATGCTCAGACAGACACTCCTAATGATGAGATGGTCACATATATACACAGCCACTCTTCACATCATCAGTCCAACTTTAAGACTGGGAAGCAAACAGTATGATGCAACATCTACCGAAAGGCACTGGGGCCAGTGGTCGTGTTTTCATGTTTTAGGTTTGAGTCAGTCTCTCAGTACCTCAGCAGGTTGAAATGGCCCCTGAAGCCCAGTGTACTAGTTCAGAACTTGCACACAGAACTTCAGCCCCAGCAGGTAGCTGTTTTCAGCAAAAAACAAACAAACAAACAAACAAAAACTTTACTCTACCAGCCCAGCACAAAACTACAGACAATTACTGACTAGCTAGTGAACATAGTGAAACATTTAGCCTCTAGAGAGTCAGATATTTTCCTCAGGAGTTGGTGGAGACCAAGACAGAGCTAAAAGGAGAGTGAATTGAGCAGTTGAGAGTGAATTGGACGGAAACACAACTTCAAATGAATTCTAATATTGTTCTGTTCCTGCTGGATGTGTAAATGGGCCATTGTTTGAAAACATTTTGGCCTAATTTATAAGCTAATAATATGTCAACGTTATGATATTACTTGCTTAGGTTGAGGGCCACATTAATACTGTATTGTGAGTGAAGAGAATGCACACTGGAGATTTAGTTATACAAACATTAATTTGAGATATGCTTCGCTGGAAGCTGAAATTGTGTTGTTGGCCAATCCTCATTGGTTGGAGTAAAAAAAAAGCTAAGCTTAGCTGTCCTGACAAGTTCACATCTATCATACAGAGATATAGGTGAGGTAGCTCGATAATCAATCCCATGAGCTTCAGTGAATGAAAAATAGATGTCACTAGCAATTGAAAATTGATGAAATGAAATTCTACATGTAGGTTAATAATACAGTGAACTCTATTTGCATTCTACAACATGTCACTGGTGTGAAAAACTGTATCTTTTTCTCCACGCATTGAGGCTAAATTCAATGGCTGAAATTAATTCTGTCTTCAGAGCAGTTCTGCCTCCAAATGTGAAAAAAGAACATGAGGTATAGTGCAGAAAAAAGGAACACTTAAACATCTTTTTAAACCTCGGTGTGGCAGACTGAAGTCAGCACTAAATCTCAAATCAAAGTTGTGCTGAAACACCCCCAGCAGAATGTATCTGCTGTAACCAGAGATAAAAATGGGGGTATGATACTGTTGTAACTGGGGATGTGAATGAGAGTTTGATATTAAAGTAACCCTAAAGGAGAATGGACAAGTGCTTGGATGCGGCAAGCATGAACACCGAGGTACAGAGGTGTCTGTTTGGTGATA
This sequence comes from Xiphias gladius, assembly GCF_016859285.1. NCBI lineage: Eukaryota > Metazoa > Chordata > Actinopteri > Istiophoriformes > Xiphiidae > Xiphias > Xiphias gladius. Next base: position 21,600,020 of record NC_053414.1, on the reverse strand, counting down.
CGTGAGAGAAATAATGAGATGATTGGATGTTAACTGCCTTGGGAGAGAAAAGGTTTGGAGAGGTGTGTGTTAAAGTGTGCATGGCTGTGGGGTGAGCAGATAAGTAGAATATCAGAATCTTTCAAGCTGGACTCATGAACTCCTAGTACTATGAGTTACACTTTCATACACACACACAATTGCACGTTACCACTCTCAAGTTTGGCCGCCTAGATTTTCTAACACAGTAGTACAGGATGGGAAAAGACTGCATATATTGACACGTGTGATTCACACATTCACACACAATTTATCCCAAAAGCCCCAACATAATATATAAATTCTGGAGAAAATACTGTTCCTTCTATTTTTTCAGTAAAATTGACAAATTATGTTGAGATCTTAACAACTGAGGGACCGATACACCAGATAAATGTCTGCACATCCAATAAACAGACACGCACAAATACACAGTCACACTTGCTGTTAAGCACACAACCAAACGCATGAACACATGGGAATGCACACCGACGCACATATACTTTGACAGCTACGGTAGAAGTTTCTAAGTTAAAGCTGAGAGCCTCTGTTTGAAGTTGTATATCAAATAACGATGGATTTATTGTGAAACCATGCAAATGTGAACATGTGCCTATGCATTCATGCAAAAACACACCACAAACATGAAAACCCCCTGCATACCCTCTGTGATCAATAACGATATTGTGGCACAACGGTCTCCAAGCCGATATTACAGATTCACGTGGTCATGAATGGAAGGCTCTGATTGGTTAAGAGTCTTGTTTCTTGGGTTGCCATTTATTTCATTTTGAGATATGACCTTGGGCCCTGCCACAGCCTTTGCATTATCACAAACTCATTCATTTTCTCCCCGAGCCAGGAGTGTAGAAGAAAAGATTGCAATATGGAAGTGTATGAGTAAGAAGTGATTGGAGGGGGGGGTGAACGATCTGACATTTGCTCAAGTGAACTTGAATTAGAGGATGTACTGTCCATTGTAACTGCAAATTTTAGAGAAAAATTGGCGGGAAATTACCTGCGCTCCATTTCAGATGCTGCGTTTGAAAAAATTTCACATTGAGTATGAATGATAAAGCCATTTGGATAATGATGAGCATATTTTAGGGATCATTAAAGTCTGGGCAGGGTGGCTCAATGTTTAAAGATACCAACCTTCCACCCGAGGACCCACGTATCAGCCAACATCCACTCTCTTTAAGAACTGCAAATCATTGTCACAGATGGGAGCTGTGAGATCAAGTTATTGTAAATTGGTAAAGTAGGTTGGAGTGTCAAAAGAGCTGCATGTTTTTTCTAAGAATCATTCACCCCCCCCAACGGACGCTGACAAGCCAAAGACTGGAAACAGCTTACTGATGAAAGAGGCAAAAGCAAGCTGGCACATATTCTGCCAAGCAACAGATGTCAGCTGGCAGACAGCACAACACTGATTATAAAACAGCCATGGAGGAATCCGCAGCTCGGCGTGCCCTGACAGAAACGTGGTAGGCAGCCAGGTTTCTTGAAGAACTTCCACTTCAGTCAGCAGGAAAACAGGACTACACTAGGCAAAAGAGTAAAACATCAGTTATTGAAGAATAATATGGTATACTGTATCCAGGGATTTGGTGCCTTGTGTTTGTGGTACGAAGGGAGTAAGGTGTGTGCTACACTTCAGATTGGCTTAGGTTTTGTGACGGTGTGGCATGTATTTGCAAGACACACATCGGGTCTCTTAATAACAGTGAAATATAGAACATTAAAGCTGCACTAATTGACATTTTCAGCAAACAGAGCCAGTTTTCTAGATGGATGCTAATGTTGCTTTGTTTCTGCTGGATATGTAAAGAGGCAACGGTTTGCTGACATGTTCGCCACAACAACTTCATAAGGTGATTATATTCAGTATTGTGTTTACAGCTTGTTCTGCTGCCCTTAAGTGGCCAAAAACCAATTATTACAGCTTTGAAATTATTCCAAAGTCATTATTTTGATGGGAAACAGTCCTCAATCAAAATGGAAGAGGAGGATGTGATTTGCTTACATCCCAGCTTGCTGACAAAAATGACTGTATGAACAGGCATACTGAGAAACAAGCACAATAAAGAACTTTTTATTCAGTCTTTGATTAATTCTGTGATTGTTAATGCAACTGGAAATATTGTCCTGTGATTTAATATTAACCCAGCTGCAGCTATTTGCGTAATTACTGATTCAATTTTTGAATGCAAAGTATTGTGTGCTTTATTGTACTTTTATGCATAACTGTGTCTATTCAGAGTGATGATTGTTTCTATGTGCTGCACATTGCAGCAACACATACTTGTAATTGCAAGACAGTATATTGTTAGCCTCTGGCCATTTCTCTCCTCCCGGCCCTCTGGGGGTTGAGGGGATTTATCAAATGGTGTCATCAACAGTGGCATCTTGGCTAGTTGTTAGTTATGGGAATTACAGCTCTTTGAAGGGATCTGAATCTTATGGCTCCATTCTTTTCCGAGGGTCATTCAAAAGAATGGCTCATCATACTTTTTTTCTTTTTGGCTGCTCCACAACAGTGGGGCCAGCCCTATAAACACGAAAGTCTGTCGCTGGTGACTGACTAACCTACTGACTGAATGTTGCAGTGTTTTCAGGTTTGGCTAATTTTTTTCCCAAACACGGGAAACGGCTTGTGAGTGGCTGGTTCTTGCTGTTCACGTAAAGGGGAAGTGATAATTTAACTTTGGGCTCTGGGGAAAGTGACAGACAGGGACTGTCTATCAATCAGCGATCAATTATTTTAATGATGCTGCGACCACTTCCATAGTCAGCCAATAAATATTTAGTGTACGGTGGGGCAATGATGAGAGGGTAGCAACAGCTGCCCTGGTGAAGGCAAGGGCACAAAGATAAAAAGAACTGCTCTCAAGTATGACTCGGTTCCTTTCATTTGTACCTAAAGAGCCGTTAAAAAGAATCGGATCGTTCGCTACTCAGTTGTTACTCTTGTGTTTGTGTGTTTCAGACATGTTTACTTTCCCCCAGGCAGACAGAGCAGAACCCCTGCAGACCCATATGGCCTGGCATATGGCTCACCCTCTGCCCCACCTCTCTACTTGCAACACACACACACAAACACACATGTTTCTATCTCTGTGAGGAAACTCATTGACATACTGCATTCCCTGGCCCCTTACCCTAGCTTTAACCATCTCAAATAAATGCCTAACCCCAACCCTAACCCTAACCTAGTTCTTACCTGAACCCTAAAACCAAGTTTTAACCCTCAAACAGTCCTTTGAAGTTCTCCTCACATTCCCAAAATGTCCTCACTCCCAAAGTCTAAATTGGTCCTCACAAAGATAGAAATACATGAGCAAACTCACACACACACACACACACACACACACACACACACACACACACACACACACACACACACACAAAAACCAACATGCTGAAGAGAAATTACGCAGTCGTAATGTAGCCAATAGGACACTATGGCATGATGCAAACGGGTAGACAAAACACCTCATCCCTGAATCCACCCGCAGTATCTGGACTTTGTGGGTGTTCAGAACAGAATCAGACACAAGTTCATTCCCTCTCCTTCTCTATCTTTTTCTTTCAACATAGATGAAACATTTCATTTCATCTCTCATTGATTCAGGTAGATCTATCACTGACTTTGGATCGGTCTCTCTCTCCAGTTTGATCTCCGCAGCTGCCTCCTCTTCTAGTTCTGCATAAACAGTGAGCCTGCTGGACTTTGATAAATCTTTTGCAGCCTTGTAGTCATAGTTACTGCCACCAGGAAAAGTTTCCCTGCACAGAATTTGGAGGGAGGCTAAGTTCTTACATGTTCTCGCATGAGAGCACACATACTCCCAAACATTAACAAACACACACAGACATACATAAATGCAAACATAATTTCCCATTTTGATCCATTACTCTGCAGGGTTTAAATGCTGTGTGTGTGTGTGTGTGTGTGTGTGTGTGTGTGTGTGTGTGTGTGTGTGTGTGTGTGTGTGTGTGTGTGTGTGTGTGTGTGTGTGATCCTCTATAGCTGTAATTAATAAACATTAACATCTAGCTGCAAACACTGACCACACACACATAACACATGTATATACACACACATTTGTTGTGAGTATGTTTCTTTCCCTTTATTTGAACTATTAGATTGAGTATAATGACTCGGTAAAAGTGCTGATTTGCATTACATACCACAAACACGCTCTAATTGCATGTGAGCAGCCCATGCACCATGTAGGAATTTCCTATTCATCATAAATACCAGAAAAAAAGGGAGTGCCTGATCAGCTGAGCAAAATCAGCTAACTCTTACCGGAATTCGTTAATATTAGTCAGGTCAGTGATGGTCTTTATTACCTCCGCCAAGGAGGTTATGTTTTCACTCGTGTCTGTTTGTTTCTTTGTTATTTTGTCAGCAGGATTATGCAAAAAGAACTGAACTGATTTGAACCAAACTTGGTGGAGGGGTGGGGCATGGGCCAGGGAAGAACCCGTTAAAGTTTGGATCTGGGTAAAGGGGTTGATACAGGAATTCGTTTTATCATTTTCCTTAACATTTTTCACCTTGGCAACGGTATGCACTCTACTGAGTGCCAGTCTAGCTATCTGATGTGCTCACTCATCCACCCCTCTGATCCTTGATGTCATTGCTGCTGCTGCTGGTACTGGTTATTACAGTTTGCTGCCTCAGGCTGCTGTTACTGATTATCCTGATGTCTCGCTCCACCTTCACAGCTTCATCTCACTTGATTTCTTCTTAATCACACTTGATGGTATCTCTTTCCTTGTGCACCATGTATTTTTCATATCTCAGTAATGTGTTTGCTGTTTTCTATTCTTGATACCTCTGTGGGGTCTGTACCTCACTCCCCACTGAATCTCACTCTATTGCTTGGGTTCCTTTGGCTAGCAGAGCCTATTACAACTGTTTAAGGATTTGTTGATGTGAAAGGTTGAATCTCCGTAAATGCTCAGTAAGAGATAATAGAGTCTTAAATTATGAATTACATTTATGGTGAACTTGAATGGAATCCGTAAGTGCTAAATATATATATAATTAACAGCAGTCATATCAATATAATGGAGTAAAAAGTCCAATAAGTATTTCTGAAATGTAGTGGAGTTGAAATATAAAATAGTATAACACGGAAATACTCGAAAAGTCCCAGTACCTGAAAATTTACATAAGCACAGTACTTGAGTAAATGCACTTAACTATTTTCCAACACTGCAGAATGGTTGGATTTAAGTATTAAGGGATTATTTAAAATTATGCTTGATGTCCTTTTAATATTGTAAGTTTATGTTTAGGCTGGATCTTCTTCATTATCTTCTTTTTCATTAACAAGAAAAAGTCGGTAATGCTATTCAAGATATTAATTAAGCGATATGATGGTGGATTCAAGAATTAAACATTTCTTACACATTTTTTTTTTCTTGAACTTATTGGAAAAATATAAGGGAGTACAGAAAATGATGGTAAAAAGTGTCACTGTTGACAGAGCACAATGTTAAGTAAAAGCATGGTTTACTTAATGTGCTACTGAAATTCAGGGAGGCTGGCCACAACAAAAAAGAATTGCCCACAAAAAAAATCTGTTTTATGGAGTGTACCTACAATATAGTATATTAATATTGTGTATGTGCATATTCATGTACATTTCCTCCGAGAATAAGGAATGGATCTGTAGAGTGACATCCCGCATATTTTACATCCATCAAAAATATTTCATCTCTTTCATCTAATTTTCCATTCACACTGTACCTGCAGACTGAGAGAGCAAATGTGAGGATGAGACAGACTGAAGGAAGGAGAGGAAGAGTAATTGGTGAAAAATTGAGTTGGTTTGGTAAGTGCACTACTGTCAGGCATGTCGTCATTTGGTATTTGATTTTTTTATTAATGTCAATTAATTGACCCCACGTATTCAGCTTGTTATAATGACTGTGAGAAGAAGATTTTTTTTAAAAAGAGAAAGCAGTGAAAGAAAAGTATCAGTGTGTTGAATGAGAGACAGAAAAGCCCGACTGAGAATTACAGAAGAGTGTGTGTGCAATGGAAGCGTCAAATTAACTTCCATGGGTGCAATGCAGAAGGGAGAGATGATGCATCAGCGGATCGCCCCAACAAAGTTTTGATTTTCACTACCAGAACTAGTTGGTTATTTTTTATAGATATTTAAAATTTATATCAGATTTAAATTTATTTGGTTACATGTGTAAACATTATATCCTGGTTATAGAAACCCAGAGATTCAAATCACTGCTAATCAGTGTCAGAAATTTAAAGAAACTTACATTTGCTAAACAAATAGTTAAAGAAAAAGTCAGTCAGTTTGACCCAGTGTCAGCACTTATTTCACCTTTACCAATTAGAAATGTAGCATTAAGTACTTGAAGGTTTCCTCTGATTTCCACACAGTCTAACTGCAGAATGGTGGACAAACTGCACAAGGGGACTATATCAGGGATTTCTTGTTGTATGTTTTCAATAGACTCTTGCCAGCCAATCAGGAAATAATATTTTATGTGGCCATGGTAAAATGTTTAGTGCTATCTAACATACGGCTGTGTTGTTTGCAAAGCAAACAACAATGGGTAAATTAATTAAAGCGCTGATCTACTGTCCTTTGCTTTATTTCATTGAGGGACAAATGTAAATTAATTAAAGCAAAAATAAATAAATAAATAATTGTATTAATTAGGGCATTCTTTCTGGATATAATGATCTTTTCAGATTACCCTTTAGAAAAATGTCCTCTGTGGTGAATATTCAAGGTCTGATTATGATGAAAAACACCAGTGTGATGACTGTGTATTTCCATTCATACAACTCATTCGGTGTGGTTGTCTCAGATTGTCATTGCCTCCTACTGAATTACAGTAATATATTTTTAATAATATTACAATAATATTTTTTCAGGTTTAAAATTGTCATCTGTTTTAATCTGTGTTACAGGATATTATCAATGTTGCAATTAAAACCTTCATACAGTTGTTATAATCGGCCCTACTGGATTATAATGACCTGCTGTGAGATTACAATCATTTATTAGATAATCAGCCAAATGTACCAGACCATAATTGCAATTATTGTCATTCTTACAGCTGACAGTTTTAATATGCAAAACAAAAAACTCAAACCCCCAGTGTGATGAACAGCAGTGTGGACGATATCAGTCAGTGCACTGTGGAGTTGAGGGCCTTGATAAACGCCTTTCATCAAAATGAGATGAGAAGACAGTGCCATGTCGCTGTGTGGCCGTGTAGAGACACTAGTGAGGAAAAATCATATCACAAAAAAGATCTGTAATGAAATGTGGCTTCCCTGAAATTATGCAAGGAGGACTCCAGAACAGGTGTGCATGCTGTCTTTAGGTTTATGAAGTTGACATACATGAGCAGAATGGATTTAAAGGTCAACCCACTTCTACTTGAGGAAGTGCGCTGTAGATCCTGCACATTCTTGTGACTTCACCAATACACCCTGTTGTTTGACCCCACATTGTATTTGCATATGACACGGTACTAATGGGACTATGAATCTGAAGTGTTGAATAAATGGCAACACAAAGCACAATCCTTACAGAGCTGACGGAGATGGACCATCAGTTATGGAACATTTACTGTCACGCAGAAAGGAGGCAAGGACCTCAGGAACTCTATTTCTTTGAAAGATGCTACAGGAATCCCACCTGCATTCACTAGAAAAAAACCTGGCTGGAATGAAAATGAACACGGGCTTATATGATCAGTTTAAGAGGTGTCATAAAACCTGTGTAGTATCCTGGTGCTGGTCTGAAGAATCAGTAATTGGTTTTTGACAAAACAGATGTTTTGATGTGTTATGAACCAATTAGGTTATATGTTACCAGTTTTATATTGTATTGTTGCCACTTTTTTACCTATTTGTCAATATGAATAGCCGTGTGATCATTTTTATCGTAGGGTCACACAAAAGTAACGGGGGAATTGGTAAATGGGTTTAAAATTCCAGCTCCCCTGGACTGAATGGGTATTGGTAGATTTGGTCTCACTCATCACTGGTCATCCACTGTCAGCATCTCATCATCATTCAGATCAGTTTTGCTCAACAGTAAAGCCATTTATCTAATTCGTTATAATGGGGCAGTAGAATGCCATGAACTCTTATTTTTCACCAGAATTGTTTCTGAATAATAAAGGAAAATCATCAGTATCTGCATTTAATGTTTAGTCATCAATATAAAAAAAATGCTTTCAAAAATGGATGATAACTGAATTTACCTTTTGAACAGCCAAGAAAGCACACAGTGACTGACCTGACATTTCCGATATTCTTATAGCACAGAAGCCTACAGTAGTGTGAATAATCCCATCAGCGGGTGAGCTGACCTTTATACTTATAATGACAGGATCATATGTATGACTCAGGTAGTGGGTGTCCTCAACTGTGTTCAGGGTCTTCTTGTCCTGACATCACATCCAGATTTCTTTGTCTTTCTTTTTTCTATATACTAGAGTGTTGCCACGGACAGAAATGGCAAGTTTTATCATTTCCAATGGATATTTTGGTGAGCTTTGTGGGTAATTTACATAATTTATTATGGATATGTTGCTACAAAATGTTCTTAGCATTACTGTTCTCCCCAACTCAGAGGAGACTGTTTTAATGTTAAGCAACCTCTAGTGGTCGTGTGAGACAGATTCAGTCTTTAAAGCAAAAGCCCCAAACGACATGTTTACATTCAAGTGACAAAGCCGTCTAGTGGCCGTAACAATCATGCTGGGAGCAAAGGGAGTCGGTTGAAGTTGTTGATGAGTTTGAGGTGAATGGATGTTGTGACAAAAACATTGGACTTTAACATGGGAGACAGCTGTTCATTTCCGATTTCCAACCGACCATCAACATTGTTTCGTAACCTTGACCATTCCATTATCTTAACCACGGATTTGTTACTAACCATCGTAACCATGATGATGAACGTCCTCTAACCTTAACAAAGTACATATTTTAACCCAAACCATGATCTTTCCCTAAACCTAACCAAGTTGTTTTTTTTGCCTACACATAACCCAATCTTTACCGTAGCACTGTCAAATCATTAAAGGGCTGGTCATTTATTTTTCAACGGTGGATTTTAACAGTTTATCTGTGACATATCTCCTTCCACCTTAGGGCCGCTAATTCAGGTGATGCTCCTATGGGTCATAGTGGAAGGTAGGGACAAACGACCTATATGTTCATATAGGTTGGAGGACGTGTTGATTCAGAAACACCCCCTGTCTCAACAACATATTGGACTTCGTTGAAATGTTAGTTCCACTTTACCTTAAAATTTTACTGACCTTTTTGGAACTTCAAGAGCCTATATGAAGGGTTAACACCTTTTTTTCTGTCCTCCTCCCATCTTTATTTTGACACTGTCAAAGTTCCACTTAAAATCACCACATCAGTGGCTCAGTAGATATTTGCTTGCTTTTCACTGAAAACCCTGCCACTATCAAAGAGTGTTGTAATCATCGTAGCTTTTATGTAGCTGGACTCATAATTAAAATATTACTCTGTATGAGCAGATTATAACTGAGACTTAACTAAATCTTGAACACTGTTTTCAAAAAAATTGTTGATAATCTTTTGATCCCCACCTTGAGTGTAAGGGGAAAGCTTTCAATCATTATTCCAGTGTAGATTTAATACTCGTGAGAAATGAATGCAAGGCCAATATCATTTCAGAGCCTTAACTACTTGACAGTTTTTCAAAATTACCATCAATTTGATGAATACTTGACAGAGAAAATGTAATGCATATGAAATGAATTAATCAAGAAACTAAGAACATTCAAAGCAAAATCGCTAACTTCAACCTTGATAGGAAAAATAATTTATTCAAGTCATATTTTATGTAGATTGCATTGTGATTTATATGAAAATTTCCACAAAATATTGGACTTGCAGTTAATGGCACTTAAAAGCCATGGGCCTTATTTGTTAATTTGTAATTGCAGAAATATAAGAGCTATTTCTTTATTTAATGAAAAGCCCTTTTTTAAAAGGCCGTTGCTGGGGTGCTATGTTTTGCTCTGTGTCAGGTATTTTTCTAAATTCTTCATTTCTTATATTGTCTCCTTCCTCAATTTTACCTCTTTTCTTGCAGTTTTTGGAGCGGCAAATTAATGCAATTCTTGTAGCAAGGTGATAAAAATGTATTATGGATCGCCTGCACTTTTGAACCTCACAGTGTGTGAAAATGCATTAAACTTGGAAGGAAAAGAGTGAGATGGACTGAAAGAGAGAATGAGAGAGAATGAGGGAGGGCAAAAAAAGGAGGAAACTTCATAATAATGCATTGTCAGCAGAAGGAGAACTGCGGTATTTCATACTGATGTGCATTTGTGTGTCTGTGTTTGTGTGTAAAAGCTGTATGTCAGGCAAGATACAGAGTTGGCTAGCAGGCTAGAGGAGAGGAGGATGAGAGGAAACAAATGAAGCAGGTAATAACATTCATCAGGACAGATGAGTTACACTGTAGCTGTTAGTGTGTGTCTGTGTGTGCCCACATGTTAGTGCGCAAAAAAGAGAGTGAGAGAGGCATAGAGCACGCACACACACCTACACACACACACACACACACACACACACACACACACACACACACACACACACACACACAGACATAAACATTTCTGATTTATATATATGTGACAGTCATATAGATAAATATGGTAAAATTGCTCCTGGTCCCACATACTTATCTGAATTGAACAGGTACAATAAACACGCTTATATTAAGTGACAAACACACACACACACACGCACGCGTGCACACACACACAAAAGTAACTATTAAAGAGACCCATAGTTGATGTTGGCCATCTCTTCAGTGCTGTCTCTGTGTCACTTATCCCTTGAATAGCTACTTCAACCTAGTGCTTCATGGTTATCACGATTGTTCAGAATCATTGATGAAAATCATTATTGCAGGACGCATTATCTTACATTACCATCACATTTTCCCCTCAAAATGTGTTTTGTAAAGCAGAAATGAACAGAACATAATTCATACTGTAGGAAGTATAGCTTACCATCCCTTTTCCCATTTCTCTTTCTCTCTGTACTCTCCTCCCCCTACTTTGCACTCCTCCAGGAGTTCAATTACAGTCCTCAGAAATGAATGAAATGACAAATTGTATTGTCAAATGATATGGCTGATGTTTCTGTTAGTAAGAACTAGACTGATATCTAGCCATGTGTTTTTTATTAAAAATGAGATAGTTATACGATACATATCCTTTATATTCACCAGAGATTTGAAAGCACAGATACCTCCGGTAAAGCCTGAGATCAAGCTTTATTTTCTGTCTGTGTCCCTGATCTTTGTTTGCAGGTTTTTATTATGTATAGAATGTTAAAATGTTACATGAGCAATGACTAACTGAACTGAAAACGAATTAACACTTTGTAAAGTTTGGATTGCAGCATAAAATATTGTCTACGATGTTGTCATTATCCTTTAAGCCCCTTGTTCCATTTAAACATGGTAAAAGACATTATAAAATTATGAAATCTCACATACATACCCTGTATACCTTAAGAAAAGAGAACAGCTGCATCTCCTTTCTGTAATATCAATTTACAAATATCAATCAGCATTCCTTAACGCATGAATAGCATGGATCTGCATTATGTCTGCAAATGCATGTCAATGTTTGTGTGAGCAGGCTTGAAAAGTTCATGAGAGTGTACAAGGGCATTTGCGGATGATTGCTTGGAAATATGTATGAATAAATGCACTCATGTGTGAGTGTCGCTTTTCAGAAGTGACGCTCCACAGGCCCATAATCATCATTCATCCTCTCAGAAATTTTCAGCACAGAGTGGCAGAGTCATCTCAAAGACAATTAAAGAGAGAGTGAGCCTGTGCTCAGGTCCGTGCATTAATGTTTGAAACTGTGTTTTCTTGTCTCTCTGTTACTGTGTATGTGCTTGAGTGTGTGGGAATGAATTTTGAGCCATGAAGGCAACGTGAGCCAGCAGATTGGTAAAGGCTTTTTAGTTTCTTGTCATCTATCTCCAGCTTTGAGGGATGTGATCTCTCTACACTGGCTTCGTCTTTAGCTCTTGCTCCAAAGCGAGAGTCATGCACGCTCTTCTATGAAAATCGTCACAACTCCATTTTCCTCATCGTCTAATCATCTCTTGCCTACTCCTTTCTGTGGATCAACACACTGAATGATGTGTATGAATGACTTGTTCAGCCAATCCGGACTCACCTGTAATTGACTGTGTACAGTAAGGGGATGTCTGCAATAATCGCGTTTCAGCTGTGTTTTTCAATCATCTGTCTCATGATGCTCTTGATGGAACAGATAGGCTTAAATTTAAATCAGTTCACCTGTCTACACGGGGCATGTAACAGCTTCACTTAGGCTTCACAGCTATTTTTTTCCATCTAACATGTTTAACTACTGTTATTGTGTATTGGTGCTGTGAGTGCTGCCAAAATGCTTGTGAGCCCGCAGCAGTACTGTGGGTAAACGTTTGCTCGAATGCCAGACTGAGGCTGCTCCTGCGCCAGCGATGTGCTACTTTTTGTGTGGACAGTGTGTTAATGCCTGTTGTACCCAAACCTGGCAGGTCTAAATCCCCCCTTTTTTTTTTTTAGCAAAAAAAGAAGACAAATCAGATTCCAATGAGACAACTCACATGATTGCCCGCCACCAACAGTGAAATGACAAAAAAAATGATGGACATGCACAAATACTCCAAAGCTAGCCCTTTCCCAGCCTGCCAAATCTCAGCACTCAGTGGCATGCACTACTTCCATAGAGCAGTAAAAAAAAACCATTACCTCTGCTTTTGCCACCGCCACCTCTGAAATGTCCCTCTGTTGTGGAACTAAGTAGTGTTAGTGAAGGCAGAGATAAGCCTCAAACAGGAACACAAAAGCCATCTCAGCCTCAATGTCTTAATGCTTCTTAATTTATCCAGCCTGCTGAGTATACAGCCTGAGTGCTGGTGAGAGGGACCCAGAGACATGGCTCCTCCAGTATATCTGCACTTTTTTCCACTCCTTCTCATTGTTCAAACAGCACAAGTTCTGTTCCAAAAAACATATTAAAAAGTACTTGGTTTCAAAAGATCAGTGGCCTGAATCGGTTTCTTGTTTTGGCAGGCAATGGGTTATTCTTAATATCATACTCCGGCACATCTGAGGCTTGCCTTTTCTGCTTCAGAGTTGGGCTACAAGAGCTGTTCAGCTCAACAAATTTCTCTTTCCATGGAAAATGAACCTTTGTGCTCCCTTGACTGTGGCAGCAAAGGGAGTGTACACAGGTTGCAAGGGAAATGTTTTATCTTCTCATAATTCCCCACAACTGCCTATGTCCCCACTCCTTGGTATCTGTGCAGTAAACCTCTGAACTCACTGGTTCTGGCGAAATAAGTGCTCCCTAAGTGTGATGCTGATGCTACAGCTTTGTGGTCCAATACGCGTACCCCATCTTGGATCAAGTTTCATCTTTATTTGGTGCTCCATTTTAACTCTTTCTCTTCGGATCCAGTGGTGGGTACCCTAATTGCCATTATTCACAATTATTTTCTAAGTCTCCCTACAATATTTCTTGCTATAAAAGCTATGGAGAGAAATTTTATTCCTCTTACCAATCCATCTTTCCACACTGTTCATGATTTGAAGCAAACACAATTAAAATTGAATTTCAAAACATGAATAGGTTGGAGGTGATGTTGGGATTCAGAAGCATTTTTGGGAACAATAATAAAATCAGAGATGTCCTTTTTATTTATCTTTCCCCCATGTCTACTTCTGAGCATCTGTGAGCTATTCACTGTTCCAAGAGAGCAGCCTTGGTTTTAGTGAAATGTTTATCCAGGCTATGAATACATAAATGGCAAACAGAGAGTGTTCTTTGTTATGAACACTATGTCCTCTACAACCTGTGTCTGTGTGGGTGTGTGTGTGTGTGTGTGTGTGTGTGTGTGTGTGTGTGTGTGTGTGTGTGTGTGTGTGTGTGTGTGTGTGTGTGTGTGCGCGTGAATCTACGTCTCTCCATAATGTGACAGGCAGCAGGACAGCGAATACATCCCTGTTGAGCCAGTGCCTTTGTCATGTAGTCGTGTAGATGTGTACTTTCATGCATCCAGGTGTCTGTGTATGAGCGTGTGGCAGTACTACATCCCTTTGACGACTGTTGCCATGGACTGCTTGATTGACAGCAACTATGCCTAAGCACTGTGGAATCAATCACAGTATCAGTGTACAGCTCGTCTGACAAGAGAGAAGAGAAAGAAAGTGTACAGTTACAGTTTGACTTTAACAGTCTCTCTCTTACCTCAGCACAATGCAATCACTTCTGATTATTATTTTGAATTCCAATCCAACCTACAAGAGCGTCTGTGTTTCCAGTGGATGTTTTCTCTTTTTCCGATATGTTTTTCTGATATTATTTTGTCTTGGGGCCAAATTCTTAAAATTCTGTGTAGGTTTATAACTAAAAACTCTGTGTATGCACAAATCGAAAGTTGCACATGCACTCTTTGTATCAGATTTACAACGCTGTGTGCACACAAGCCTGATTACTACTCTCAGAGTCAACCGTAGATGGATGTAGGCATGCCACTAATCAGCTGTTTGCATATTAATACCTCTCTATGCTCCAACAGACAGCATAGAAGAAGAAGGACAGCCTCACAGATCATATGTGTCACATTGGCAAAGTCCTCAAATAACGCTGGAGCAGTACTCTTTCTGAACAACCATTACTGCGTTCATCACATGTACCTGTAAACCATCATTTACAGTGATAGCTGTCATCGTCATCATCAAATGTCGAAATGATAATCAGTTATTTAGTTTGTAGAGCAAATATAAAAGCAAAACAAAGTACTTCAAAATAAAGTAACATCTGAAAAGAACGTGTGTTTTAATATTGGTTTCCTTCTTTCAACTTATTTTTGATTTCTACGTAGTTTTAAAAAATCATGTGCATGTATGGTCTTAAGTACAGTATGTTTTGGAGGTGTACACACTCTGACAACACATTTGAATCTTTTAAATACCAGTTTATGTGTGGAAAATGCCATATACATGGCTTTTGTGTTCATATCATTCATACATTTGGTCCCTGGTCTCCACACTGACGTTTCTCAGCAGGATGGCTGGCCTAACTCTCTTCACAAGGGGGAGGAACTCAGAGAGTTGGGAGTCTTCTGAAGTGAAAAATACCACATCTCCTGAAGAAAAGCGTGGCTAACATCTTTACTCATCATCTGAACCAACTGGCTTTTGAGTCACACATCTTCTCGGAGGATGAGTTAAACAATTAAAGTTGCAGGAGAAAAGAGCATCTGAACTGTCTGGCCTTCCCACCCTGTACTAAGACCCTGGCTGAATATCTAAGAATGTCCAGTCAATACTTGTGTCCTTCTGAAGAATGAGCTTCCCAGCTTGTATCAGAGAAAACAAACATCCCACAAAAGCAATCACTGAGATAGAATGTTTTTTTTGTTTTTTTTCAGTTTGAGCTGGGCTGTGTGCTGAGTGCTTGCACCATCAACTAAGAGTGAGACCCAGGTGTTAATTTTCCCATCTGTTCAGCTGTCTGTGTACTATCGATCACAGCATTGTAATGTAATGGCAGTGTGGACTGGTATGCCTCGTTGGCGTGCTTCTGACCCTGTAATCATCCTAATTCCAAAAGTTAATGTTCGAAGATAACCAACAGGACCTCACAGGAAGGATGAAAGTTGCGGGACAGAATCAAACCCATTATGTTTTTTTTTTCTCTATGATCTTTCCATCCACAATGGTAGCCTCCAAAATTACGTACTGTGTTCGACATTTCCCAACGTCCAGCAACATACATGGTTGCCACAGAGAGAGGCCAAGAGATAAAAAGGGGAAATGAGGGAGAGAAAGAAAAAAGAGAGGGAAGTGCAGATGTCCACAATTGTTGGAGCCCCTCAGCAGTACAGTCAAGCTGAAAACAATGCACATTAGGGCAAACACCCACTCTCACAAGGCATCTTGCTGACCTAGAGCTGTGATGCTTGCTGGTCACACCATCTTTGTTATAGTGTAATAACACTTTGGTTTCTCAATTAAAGCCTAATTTTCTAAATACTTAAGTACCTTCCTAATGAAGCAGTAATTAACTCTGTGTTGCTATATTAGATCCTTAACATCTAGAAATCACAATCAAATGATATTATAATAAATGCATGTAAATGTAAATTGCAATCTAAAATGACTCGCCAGTTTTTTTTTAATTTAAACTGAACAATCCAGCTGGAGGAGAGGAAATAATTCAACATTTGAGTTCCTGGGGAAAAAAACCTGCTCATACATGCTGAGCTGCATTTATTCATAATTTACAAAGGATCTTTTTCACTGTCTCTCTCACCCTACCAGGTGTGAAGAATGCACAAAGTAATTAACTCTAAACGAGGAGTGAGCTGAGGAGAGGTGAAGGAATGACGGATCGGATAAACAAGCAAACCTTACAAATGAGAATGTGTGCGTGTGTGTGTGTGTGGGCTTTTTTTTTAACGTGTGCTTGAGTGTTATGTATGACTTAATGTTCTCCTTTCACTTTAATGGACAGGTGCATCTGAAACGTAGTTAGGAGTTTGCACTCTTCTCTCCTGGACAAAATTCCCTCAAGCCCCTTACTCCCACACAGTCAGCCACATTCTGGGGCAGGGAAAACAGCCAGCTCTAATGTTATTATAATGTGATGAGCATTGACTAGTAAAGACCTCGTGAAGTGAAAAAATGATTTCTGGAGGTGTTCAACAACGCGCATCACCCTAAGGTTCTCCTAGGAGATGATACAGACTGAAAGTTTCACAAAAAGTTTACCTGTTAGAAATTTGCACTCATAAAAAGACCCCAAATCATTTTCTTCAACAGTACGGTAAATGTACTGTGAAGTTCTGATGTGTTGTGCTCCACCGCTCATCAGCTTGCAAAACCCCCTGCCTATTTCCTTTTTATCAGGTCCACTTGTCATGAAGTCAGTTCCAATCTCCATTTCATGGGTTCTTTAACAAGGCATATTGTTTTGAATTCTTCTCGAGCCATTGGAAAGTCATTTTTTATTCATGCATTCCCAACCTCAACTCAATTTCAGTCTCTGGATATTTTCACTGTCTGCACAAGATAAAGATGCTTCATGTTTTAGAACAGATACATTATTTAGTAAGTACAACATACTAATGCTAAATTCAGAGATCAAATTTATACACAGACTTAGCATCAGAATGGTATTGCAAATTGATTGATGACAGATGACGCCTCAAATCAGACCTGGCAGTGCATTGTTTGAGTATCTGGGATTCAAGAAATGCCAATGTTAGGCTCAAGTCATTTCAGCTGATCCACTGATGGTTGACTGCAAACACTTGTACTTGCCCCAGTCAGGGGAAGCCCCCAAGCCACCTTTAATCTGAATATTTTTCTTTTTTCTGTAGGTTTTGAATGGTTCAATATGTGCCTTAGAGGCAATTAAACTGTTTCATTACGAAGGTGCTAATAAGCATATGATCATTTTGTTTCATGTTCAAATGTTTCTGCCCCTTTCACTCAGGTGTGTAGTTGATTCTTACCAGTGCCACCAAAGATCCAACCAGCCTCCACTGCAGTTCACTATGTGTTTTGTGCTGGAAAACCCCCCCCCAGAAAATAGAAATTTAGCATAAAGCAGCAAGAGAGTTGTCAAAATCGGTACACACTCTCTGAATGTCCTATCTCACACTGTAATTTAATCTCAGAGAGGCGCGGACACCAATGCATTCCACCGTGCATGTTGCATTATTGACCTACTAGGAGGACCACTTCATTGCATTACCCATTGCATTGTGTGTGCTGTATTCACTACCAGGGGGCCAACTAATATATGGTCCTGTCGACTACAGTGTTACACTAAAGCGAACCAAATCTTAACATCCTATAACAAATATAATCTTTCTATTAACTCTCTATAACAGAGAAATACATCTTTTGCTGTTGTCTTTAAGTGAATTGGGATTGTGGTGTAGTAATTGTTTGATCAATGGGATCAATGTCGATAAGATTTTCGACTTATTACAGTCGAATCATTGTGGGGGATGATGGAGGAGCAGGTTTTGTGCCTGACACTCATGGGAGCACAACAAACAAAATCGCCGTAGGACAAATGTGTTACTCTGCTGGCTGTATTGGAGTACAATGACGAGATCATGTGTACACTTCACATTTTCCATCCTTGTGAGATCACTTAACTTATATTCCATGCCACATTTTTGATCTTTTCTTTGATCTCGACGTACAAAAATAATTACTATTAGGCATTGAAGAATGATCGGAACTTGCAATAATTAATGTTCTAATAACCTAAAATGAACATAAGTTACTCTTATAAAGTTATGAGATATTTAGTGCTGAATTTTTATGTTTGTCATATCTTAATTTCATACAAGACATGTATCCTTCTGGTTTTCTGCTTTTCGAGGAAACAGCTATACTGCATGCCTCACTGCGTCGTCGTATATTGGAATTAGCATTTTCTGGAAGCTTAGCATCAGGGCTTTGTGCATACTCAGTGCTTCTATTTTTACATGGTGCTTATTATGAGCCTGAGGTCTTCACTGGTGTTGCTTTGTCAGAAATTAGAAGCAGCGAAATTTGCGCAAGAAAATGTGGTTGTGCCCATACACACGTGCATGTATAAGAAGATGTGTGCCGCAGTGTTATTACTCATCCCTGATTGAATTTACATTGTCCTCTAAGTCAGCAGGGGGGTGCAATAAAGGTGCATATACTGTGTGTGTGTGTGTGGGTGGGTGTGTGTATGTGAAAAAGACACTGTGTTTGCACATGCTGTACTATGCAGATTGAACATGCATTTTCTTGCCGCTGTGTGTCTGTGTGTGTGTGTGCTTCACTGTGGTCTACTTGACCTCCTCTCCACCTTTTCCCTGGTCGTACTGCCTTCATTACCATAAGTATGGTTCACACTTTTGCTGTCTGCCCACACAGTGATGCATATACAGGACACTAGACAGAAACTCCCACAACAGCGGATCATGGAAAGACAGCCTCTCTCTACTGATCACATCATCTGTGGATAGTCAGACCAACAGCCAGCAGGGCTGCTGTCTAACTAATCACCCCCAGACTGAAACAAGGGAGTGAGAGAGGAAAGGGGATCGGTAGCAGAGGGGGAGACGATACAATAAGAGGGAAAGAAGAAGGATAGAGTGATGGACAGAGAGGAAGACTGGGCACATAGGAACGGAGGGCACATAAGTAGAGGTGCGAATGGGACTCACAATATGTACAGGTACAAATCACAAAGGGAAGAAAATTGTCATATGAAATGCAGAACCTACTGTATAGAACCTGTTCTTGTTCAATTATAACTTTTGTGCAGTAATCCTTAGTAATCAAATTATATATTTACATTTACAGACGAGTAAATCTACTCATATATATTACATTAATTTAGTATAATACGGTAGTTCTTGGTCTTGTTATGTAAAAAGCACTTTTTCTGGTCAATTATTTATGGGTTAATAGTTTTGATTTCTGTTAAACTTTCAAAGTTTAGAGGAGACCATTAAATGCATGTGAAATTAAGAAATAAAAAATCAAGTTATAGAGTCACCCCAATCACCTATTTCAATGAATGATATTTTGAATACATTTCCCCTTCATTTACACTGGACTTTTATCATGCAAGTTGAGGAGCATATTGGATATTTTTTCCCTTTAATGAACGGTTGTCCTCTATAATGAGGGAAGAAGAAAAACAGGCAGGCAGTAACAAAGGCGAAATGTAGACATAACCACTGAGCAAGGAAAACAAGCAAAAATGCACATGCTCAGACATACATGAATATCCTCCTCTTAAAAATATTTTCTGATGTTTTGAAATAAAAATTCAGGGTCTAAAATTAAAAAAACCCCAACATTTAAAAGGAAAATAGATTGTAAATATTTCCATATAATCTAAGTTAAAATGTCAGGTTTGTCACCCTACCTATGGAAGTAGATGCTCCACGAAAGTTTGGCCTTTTCAGTTGTAACAAGCAAGTTATGGAGCATTGTTCCTTTTAAGTGTAAATCCACCTTAACCCCAGCAATACCAAAAGAATGAAGCATCTGCTGTACGAAGAACAGCAGGAATTCCAGGCTTCTCTGGTGAAAGGAAATCACCCGCTAGAGATGGGACCGACTGAAGACCTATGTATGGGTGGATAATGTGTTTTTAACACTTAAACTTAAGTTTTATTTCCAAACCAATACTGTAGGACACAAAAAGGAAAAAAACATGAAACATAAAGTAAACACCAGAGAATTAGAAATATTACAAACAACCATCACCCAAAGCACACGACATCATCCGCACCAAGGCACAAAGAGACTCCTGCATGTACTTCTGTCGAAAACAACATAATAAAATGACACAGGAACAGCCTCATATTAAGTACTAACATACATGCATAGGGAGTCTTTGTATACTTCTCTTTTGTACACCTGTGTACAGCAAGCCACAAACAGAAAGACCTTGACAACTGAATATGAGAGATTTACATACAAGGGCAACGCCCTGACTATATTTTATAACCTTTATAGAATTGGGTAATCTCATTGATATCTTTTTTGCAAGTGAGACCTGAATAAAGCGGAGGACAAAAAAAAAATTCAGGGGAAGAAGACACACAACCAATATAGCCAGCAACACACAACCTCATGAAGACATAGGTAATTTGAGATTGGTGACATATACTTATAATTATCTGTTAAGTAATTTGCAAAATGATGTCAAAGATATTTGACCTTACTGCTAACTTTAGATGTTCTCCACATACTATAAGTAGAACTCGGAAAATACTAATTAAAATGTTTAAATGTCTTTACATTTAATTATTTTTAGATTGCTATTTTTGTCCTTAAATGTAATTCCTAACTACTAGCACAGCTACAGGGAAAGAGTCAAAATCATCTGCCTACATGAAAACAATCCATTAAAGATAATTTGACAAACAACCAGATTCAGTCATTCAAAAGTTCCCATCCTACAATACACCCAAACTCTGAGCAGATGTTTAAGTCCTCCTCTAAAACTTATTCATGAAACTGTTTTTTTAAATCGATTTGAACATGAGCCCAAAGGTGTGTTGACACGGAAAGCGAAGTGAATATTTGCCTTGCGTCATTTGGACAAATTTGACCATTGGACAGTTTCTTTTTTTTTCCACTAATAGCCAATATGTCAGCTGTGTAATCATTAGCTGTAAGTTAGCTAGCAACAGACACAGAGAGTGTTTCTGTGGGAGTGTGCCTGTGTGTGTGTGTTTGTGGGTGAATACCGGAGCAAGAAATCCTTGACATTATTGTTCTCCAAATAGTTACCGTGCCTGGTAACTGGGTTTCATGATTTAAAAATTCAGCATTAGAACCTATCATAAATACCTTAGGTCCCAAAGTTGTCCTCTTCCATCGCTTGTGTGTTTGTGTGTGTGTGTGTGTGTGTGTGTGTGTTTGTGGGGGGGGGGGGGGGGGGGTGTTTAGGGGTAATAGTAGAATGTTTTCCTTTTTTTCCATTCATTGTTAAAACTCTTCCGTTTTATCCTGATCCTTATTTGTCTTGTCTGCCTCTACCCAACCAGAGATCATGTGTGTGTCTGCGTGTGTATGTGTGTGTCTTCTCCCCCCCTAGATTAGTGCACTTTGTGGACTGTGAAATGGCAGGTTAATGGAAGCCACTGTGCCCACCTCATCTATTCACATAAAGAAAAGCACACCCACGTGCACACGTGCACGCGCGCACACACAAACACACACACACACACACACACACACACACACACACACACGCGCACACACACGCACACACACACACAGTCCTTTAACACACTGAAAGAGTGTGGGAGGTGATTGCTGTGACTACAGCTGTAATCACACCAATTTATATGGCTTCTAAGGCCGTCCCACACACACACACACACACACACACACACAGAATACTGTATGATCTGTCCCTCCGGATGTTGTCATTATGTTGCATTACATCTGATTAAAGTTATTAAAGATCAGATGTCCGATGCCGTATAGCCTCCAGAATGTAGCGAGCAATGTGAAGTGTGTTTTAGTGCATTTTTGAATTTTTGCGCATACACGCATGCATGCACACTAATATTTGTGGATGACGGGTAACATACATGGAGGAGGTGCGCACAGATGCAGCAGCCACCCTGGGTAAAAAATTTTTCATTGAAAGCCGATTTCCCCCCTTCCTCCCCTAGTACTCTAATTAGTGGTTTGCAAGAGTATTGATAAAAATTGCTACTGCCCTGTCTGCGACCTGGGGAGAAGTAAGAATTTTGAACAATTAATTCATAAACTGTTAATTGCTCCTATTTTATTTTCTATTTTGTGGGTTGAGTAATAGGTTTTATACAGTTGCAAATGGTTTCTCACAGAAAGAAGATATGGGAGACTGGTCTATCCGGGACTTGGATGGTTTATTGACGGGTCATTAGTCTGATTTGCGCCAAATTCTCTATGGTGTTGAAGTATATCTCGTTTTGCCAATTAGGATATTACTGCAGCCTACTGCCGGTGGTTGGAAACATTGTTGCTCCAAGGGAACCTTCTTGCACCAGTGTAGGTGGAGTGACTCAACTGACATTTTGGTTTGTGAAGCTCAGATGGGGCAGTGCTATTTTTCTGTTTATTTTAGTATGATGCTGGTTCCTCCTTATCACACATACAAGCAAAAAGATAAATGTTTGTGGGTTCATTTTAACACGCACACACAAAACCTCCTCATGGATGCTATCCACGGTGCTGATCAACACTGGGGCTGTCAGTAGCACTCTGCAAGACATTCACTGGCATAGTTAAAAGCATTGCTGTTGGTGCATAATTAGCATTTACTGGCAATCATGAGGATGCACACACACAGACACACGCACGCACACGCACACACACACACAAACACACACACACACACACACACACACACACACACACACAGACACACACACACGCACACACACACACAGTCCTTTAACACACTGAAAGAGTGTGGGAGGTGATTGCTGTGACTACAGCTGTAATCACACCAATTTATATGGCTTCTAAGGCCGTCCCACACACACACACACACACACACACACACACAGAATACTGTATGATCTGTCCCTCCGGATGTTGTCATTATGTTGCATTACATCTGATTAAAGTTATTAAAGATCAGATGTCCGATGCCGTATAGCCTCCAGAATGTAGCGAGCAATGTGAAGTGTGTTTTAGTGCATTTTTGAATTTTTGCGCATACACGCATGCATGCACACTAATATTTGTGGATGACGGGTAACATACATGGAGGAGGTGCGCACAGATGCAGCAGCCACCCTGGGTAAAAAATTTTTCATTGAAAGCCGATTTCCCCCCTTCCTCCCCTAGTACTCTAATTAGTGGTTTGCAAGAGTATTGATAAAAATTGCTACTGCCTTGTCTGCGACCTGGGGAGAAGTAAGAATTTTGAACAATTAATTCATAAACTGTTAATTGCTCCTATTTTATTTTCTATTTTGTGGGTTGAGTAATAGGTTTTATACAGTTGCAAATGGTTTCTCACAGAAAGAAGATATGGGAGACTGGTCTATCCGGGACTTGGATGGTTTATTGACGGGTCATTAGTCTGATTTGCGCCAAATTCTCTATGGTGTTGAAGTATATCTCGTTTTGCCAATTAGGATATTACTGCAGCCTACTGCCGGTGGTTGGAAACATTGTTGCTCCAAGGGAACCTTCTTGCACCAGTGTAGGTGGAGTGACTCAACTGACATTTTGGTTTGTGAAGCTCAGATGGGGCAGTGCTATTTTTCTGTTTATTTTAGTATGATGCTGGTTCCTCCTTATCACACATACAAGCAAAAAGATAAATGTTTGTGGGTTCATTTTTAACACGCACACACAAAACCTCCTCATGGATGCTATCCACCGGTGCTGATCAACACTGGGGCTGTCAGTAGCACTCTGCAAGACATTCACTGGCATAGTTAAAAGCATTGCTGTTGGTGCTTAATTAGCATTTACTGGCAATCATGAGGATGCACACACACAGACATCCATCAAGTCTTTGCAGGTCCTGGGTCCTGACAAAAATAAACCCAAAACAAAACAACATAAATGAAAAAAAAAAAAACGCTGAGAGAGACCATTTCCTGTCAAAACATTGTCATGTCCACGTAGAATAAAAGAGCTGGAAGAGAGAATGTAGTGTACAAGTATCTTCTTTTAACCAAGGTTTCACACTCAGTCTCTCATTAAAAATTGTTCTTAGCAGTCTTTTTGCTACTTTCTGGGTTTTGTGTCCTTACTCTTGTGACTCCTTGTGTAAGATACAATGGCAGCTGAAAGAGGAGCATTTTCTGTTTTGAGTTGGCTTTTTCACCATGTGAGGACAATAGCAGCAGTTCTTTCTCATTTTTTCTTCTTAGAGAAATATATCAGTACATACAGAAGATACTGATGTATTTGAATATTCCATTTCCAGTGCCTTGTTTTTGGTCAAATCAAATGTCTCACAGTTTGGTGGTCATCACTCATGACAATCTAGCCTGCGCTGTATTTTCTCCCAAATCTTCTCCTGCATCGCAGCGCTGTGTTGCTCCTTACTGCCCTTTTGTGGTTGAATGAAGGATCATCCCCAACCCCTTTTCAGTAAAGGTGTCGTCAGTGCCTCAGACAATCCGGCATCAGAAAGACTATCTGTGACTGCAATGTGGCACACTTTTGTAACTCCATGGCTATATGTGTTTGTATTTGTGTGAAAGAGAGAGAAGAGAAAATAGATGAAAAAAAGAGATGAAAAGAGAGAGAGACAGGCAGAAAAAGAAGCAGCGGAGGAAGTAGAGAAAGCCGAGCTGGATGAGTGAGATGAGAGGTGACATAAGGGGTTTTGCTGGAAGCCAAAGCCTCAGCACTATACAATATGTCAGTCAGCAAATTTTTATACACACTGGGACACATTCCAAACCTAGCATCACGCTTTCTCCAGCGCAGAAACCACAAACATTACAGCTCATTTTCCGACACGCTAGCGATGTATGCTTCAATAAATCTTTCTTTTGCATGAATGCAACAGACACATTTGATTATTTTAATTTTTTTGGCACAGATTTAATATTTTTTATGACAATCAAAACAGAGAAACCACAGGAAACAATGTTAGATATATGCCCCAGATTGAGCATATTTTCTGTCCCTATGAATAAATAATTCAAAACCTAATGGAACATGTTCCACTACCCACCAGAACAACAAGCAGATATGACCTGCCACTCATCAGCCCTTTTTTTTTTAACCATCAGGAATGAATTTCAAAACAAACACCACATAATCCCAATGATGGAAATAACCGTAATACATGCCAGCTGTACAGATAACTTCTTTCCAGACCGTTGAGGCGCCGGGAAATGTTTTGAAGAATACTGTATTGCTCCATTAGAAACCCCCTATAAAGGGATACTCTGGCAATTTAGTAATGCACTTCCATATAGTTGGGGGGCTCGTGAGAGGCTCCAGCACGGTCCAGTGGAGAATATGGGCTTTGGAACCCACTTGAAAATAAACACAAAATCAAAATAAATCCCCTGGACTCTTTAAATGCAACTTCAAATCCCACTGGATGTCACTGTCGAGAGAAGTTTACCAATTGTGGGACACATTTTCAAATTAAAAACAAGTCAATACAGCCAGACTTCTTGAAAGTAGAACTCCTTTTCTCTCACTGCTCCAGACACGCCAATTCCCTTCCCGCTCCGTTTTCCCCCTGTGCTGGACTGCAGGCAGCTCTGAAAATCCAGAGGAATAACATTCCAGATGAAACCAAACAACAATATGAACATGTTTTGTTGAACCATAATGAGAACTGTTATGGTTCAAGTAAAGCCACTGGTCAGTGACAGGAAAGCATCACTCCAGCTGGTGGAGCTGCATGTCTGTCTTAAGGACAACAGGACAAATATTTGGTCAGCAAAGAGTCCTCACCTAGTCGTCCAGTTAAAGGAACAGTGCACATAAAAATTAAAGATATGTCATGGCCTGCTTACCCTCAGTTAAACCGTCAGTAAAGTAACCTACTGTACCTCCAATTAGCTTGTTCACAGCTCACCGACCAAAAAAAAAAAAAAAAAAAAAAAGTTTAATCAAAGTGTTTTGAAGCCAAACAACTGCATTGTCAATATAAACAACAACAATATTTACTTCATTATTTTCCAGTATCATTAACTCGGCCCCAAGTCACCACAGATGTGCTGCCTTCAAGTGGTTTACAAAACACCCCAATTACAGTACAGGTAGAGCGTGCTTCAGAAGTGTTAAATACACATGAGACGTATGGATTTTACACACAAAACATGCCACAATGTGATCGTCTCATTGTCTGCTTACCGTATGGTGTAAATAATAAACTTATAACAGTTATAAAACTTCTTTGTCACTGCGGCTTAAACAAGCTCTGCGTCACTTGTTTCCCAGGCAGCAGAAGCTACAGCTCGGTACAATGCAATGACTTGACTGTGTAAGCCCTTTGTTTAACTCACCCACTTCAGTTTTTCTAGAGAAGGCTGCACAAGTGTTTTAAGGCACATAACAACTTGTTTTATAAGTCACTGACATGTTTGAGTCACTTTTTTCTTTAATCCCTGGGCCGGCCGGGCCCCCGATGCACTTATCCTGATGGTAAAAATTAACATAGCACCACAGCACAAATCAAATGTCAGAAGTGACTTTCCATAAATAAAACAGACAATCCAGCTAGCACTCGATGTATAGGGTAGGACATGACTGTAGCTGTGCGACACAACCTATAAACTAAACAAACTAAACTACATCATAACTATCACCTCAGCTTGGCTGTTTCTCTATCAAACAGGGATTGACTCCATCCTTAACCACAAACCACTGGCTTGGAGCCAGGAGGCTGCGAGAAGAATTTTTACTTCTATAAATCAAAATCAGCTTTCATATAGTACATCTACTTAAAGCTTTTAATGAGATCTATCTATTAACAAAGCCATATTGCTGTAGTCATAACCAAAATCTAATTTAGTAGTAAAACTTAAAAGATTTAAACAGACATCAATAAGAGGAACATAAATATTTTGGCTCTGCTGTTGTTGTACGTGGTCAGAATCTACTTCCTGCTGGCCACAAGCCTGTAACACACTCCCCTGAGCGGGTGATAATGTGGTAGGACAGCTTCCAGTTTAATAGACACCAAAGAGTATAAGTAAACACAGAAGCACATAAATTATGCATACATGCAAACACACACATGCAGACACGGTGCGATAGCAAGGTAAGTGCAGGTTTCAGGAGGCGAGTAGCTTTAATACCTCTATAATGTCATGCAAAATTTGATCTGAGGGCTATTTATCAGCCAAATTAAAGAGAGAAAGCTGACAAAACAAACCTATTTTTTTGACTGAGCAGCAGATAAAAGATCTGAAGCTATAAACAGGCATAACGAGCCAAGAAGTAATGTGCCGTTAGAGTGCCATGATGTTCACATGGACTTAGTTGATTCGCTAATGGTGGAGATTTAGAACAAACACATCATTGCAAAAGTTCTCTGATTCACCACTTAAGACATCTAATAGTTTGGAAGTCCTGAAACGTACAGTAGATGCGACGGTGTATGTCTTGTGGACCATTAAAAGACCTGTTGATGCTGTACGTGGAGCAGACTTACATAACCAGCCCAGTGGTTCTGAACCACCCAGAAAAGTCGATTATAACTGAAACCTTGTGGACTGTTGAGGTTGAGCTACACATGATCAATTTCCTCCCTTTTTTGGCTAACGACTCGGCGTAAAACCCAAAAACAATCCACAATTTCAACTTCTTTCCTATAGTCATTACTATTGAGTTTCACACACATGCACATGCTTTATGTCAGAGAGTGATCAAGTTAAATCTATTTCCTGTAAAAATAATTATGAATGGTTGGGGTTGGAAAGTTTTGATGATTTGTTGTGTATATAATTCCTGTGCAAGTCCAGGCTATTTTACCCATATCAGCCCCGTTGTAGAGTAAGATGTGTGGAAATGATGAATCTATAGTTATTAAACACACAGTACCAGACCCTGAAAACATCAACATCACAGCAATGGTATTTTCTCAGTCACTCTCACAACTCTTCTTTCATTTTCATTTTCCTTTGTGGTTTCCCTGCTACCCCTTGCCTGGCCTCTGTCTTCTTCTGAGGTTTGTTCACGTTGCTCCTGATCCCACTAACTGAGATGAAGCATTTTTGAAAGGTGACATTTTCAGGAGCTACGTCGATTTTATTCAAAATAAATCCTTACCAATCCAGTCAAGCACACTTGACACAGTATATATTCATAAATGTGTGAAGGTTGTAAAGAGGCACCAGGCAATTTGCAAGTTGATGACTCCTAAAATCCTGTGAGGTGATGTTAGTAAGCCCATAATAGCACTCAAATACTGTATACCCACCTGATGACTTACTGAATACAAAAGGGAAGAGAGGACCAAGGTCTTATGTCTACTGAGTCCATGCTTCCTTCGGCCCGAGTGCTCACACACCATTTTAGGAGTCAGGATTGTTAAGGTTCGATTTTTGTCTTCCTGCTGGCTCAGAACATTTCCCCACGGATAGCCACAATCCGTGGGGAAATACCCAGAAGTGGAATTTGATTTGGGTAAATAGGGCAAATCTACTGGGTCTGCATTAGTGGGGATGAGATGCTGTTGTCTGCTGAATCTCACCTTTCAGATTATAAAGTGGGGCTATTTTTACACAAAACTCTCGACTGCTGCAGCTTTAAGCATACTTTATGTCATATTTCATTTTTCAGCATATACAAAGCTTTTATATTCGGGAGCTCCACGTCGCATGCTTTTTCAGGCTTTTTCAGAAGTCATTTGTTTTGAAATTAACAGTTACCTTGTCTCATCTACATATTTGTTCTGTCAATCATCATCCTACTGTTCTCAACCTGACTGTCGCATGTCCTCGTATATTCCTCTTTTTCCACTTGCTCTTCTATTAGTCTGTACCACTGTGTTTTTCACTGTGTGCACAGTGTCTTCATTATTATTTCCGGAAACTTCAGTGTGACTCCTGACTCCCAGCCACCGTTACCTTCAGAGAACTTCATTTGAACTACAGCGGGAAGCTGCCGCTGACACTGTATTCTACCTGATGGTAAAGAACAGAGAGTAAAAGAAAGGGCAAGGAGACAGAGGGAAAGAAGTCGAAAAGCGGAGGACAAAAAAAGAGGAAAAAGGGAGAGCATTAATGTGATGAAAACGTCCCAGTCACTTCGGACAAACATTACCTTGGGACGTCCACTGATTTTAGCAAGTCTGCAAGGTGCTTGGATTGGGAGGTGTGTGTTTTGGGGAGTGGGGTTTCAAAGTCAACTACTTTGACTTTAAGAAACTCTACTGGTAAACTTTAAAGTGATGTAGTGTAATGTGGTAACGAAGGTCACGTCCAGATTGATTTTAGCCCTGTGTGAAAGGATGCAGCCTCATTCATTTGAAGGGAGCCAGTCTGGTGACACAGTCACGGCGCCAGTACAGAGGGCTCCAGCAAGAAAACACAGGGTCATGCTGCAAAACAGTTTAACCTCGACAAACCACAAGGCAACAGCAAGCCAATGTGGTGGCCAATCAAATATGTGCAAGCACACACTGCTGGTAGATGACTTTGTAATCTGAATGGCTTATTTCTACTTTTTACCTTGCAATCATTGCAACAAAGACTTAAATAAAATGAAAACTTTTAAAACTAATTTCCTATGTGATCATTTTCAAGAGTTGTAAAATCCCATGACATAGTACTGTAAACCGCTGTGCAATGTTTTGAAGTCTGATAAGCCTTCAAACTCATGGATCTGTTACTTCCTGAATCATAGTTCATATTTCACTGTTGCATTAAGCATCAAGCCCTGCAAAACGCAGCCCACTGCATTGTTTTAACACAGGGCTGTTTTTGGTCTGACCACCCACTTAGAGTTAACTAACTAATAATTTACCTAAATGTGTAATTTATGCACGGATATTGCCTGCACATTCGGAAAATCACTGAACAACTAATTGTTGAAACATAAATTATGATCTCTACCATTCTGCCTGGTGTGCAAGTGCACACTGAAATCCTTATTCTTTCAAGTGCTGCATACTTTAATTCAGCCCATATGGAAAAGAAGCAAAGGCAAGAATGAGCAAGTGAAACAATGAACATACAGAGCTTGAATATCTTTGGTGATGGCTTCAGATACACATATAAATCCAACAACCAAAAACTACTATTTATTTTAATTATCAGTGTTCAGTGTTTCTATACTTCTTGGCTGCTTTGTTTGGCTCTCCTGACATGAAACAATAATGCTAGAACCTGTAAAGGAATCTCTTGAATGTAGATTGTCCAGGCATTACAGAAATTGTCTGTAATGCCTAGACAATGGTGTCAGGGCAAAACCGCCTGTCTCCTAATCCTTTGTAAATGGATTTCATGTGCAGTTTTATTGCCCTACAAAATCCATGCTCATACAGGTTTAAGAATGTTTGGGTATCTACAGTGATCCGTTACTGTTACAGAGATTAGAGATTGCATACCTCAAGTAATTCTTCAAGAAAAACAATATAGCCAGAACCCAGTACCTGCCATATATTTTTAAAGTGAGAAATAATGTCAGAGATGAATATGGTAATAGAGGAAATATATTAGATCTAACAGTGCTACCTCTCCTTTTTTACCTGTCAGGTACACAAGTATTTATCTTTTAATGCAGGTACAGGTTGGCATTGAAGAATTGTATCCATGATAGTGAATATGTGCTCTTACTATTTGAGGTTAATTCAATTATTTCTCAAGGTTGCTAAATAACATGAGTCACATTCAAATATAGCTTAAGAAAGTGTGATTTGGAGGGGGAAAATTGAGAATTTGAACTGATGAAAGGAAAAAAAGAGAACAATGGAGACACGAGGAGCATTAGAGAGGGAGAAGGAACATACTGTCCTCACCTGCCGCAGCATCTGTGCCCTGTCAAAGCTGCTTGACTTACTATAATATGCACAAATGCTTTTCAAACTCTCTGCAAAAGCAAGGGGAACAATGGAGAGAAATTTACACACACACACACACACACACACACACACACACACACAATGCCATGCTGCCATGTAACGATAACTGTATGTTTCTGCAGCCTCTGTGACCAGCCTGAAGAGCATCCCTTCTGCTGTGTCCACTGGCACTAACTCACCGAAACATATTACCTCTACACCTCCTTTCCCTCCTCTTTCATTGCCTCCTTTCTCCACTTCTCGCTCCCTCCTCCCAATCATCCCTCTATTGTCACTGCTCCTGGATCTGATTCTGTTACTACTAATTTATCTTAAGGGACGTCACCGGACATTCCGCCATTCCATCTCTTTATTGCTATTTCTAAAAGCAAGTTGCAGTGCACTGAAAGTCCAATACAGAAATGTCTCTATACAGCAAAACATATTTCCTAAATAAAAAAAACAAGTCAGTATATCTATAAACTTAATCATATTGCCTTCCCACATCCATATGCCTGTCTCTTTCTTTCTCCAGTCTCCCTCTCCCTGTCCTGCCTTCCTTTCATCCTTGCTGATATCAGCTGGGGCAAATCCACTAAAAATAAACTTAAAAAATCCATCTTCATGCCTCATTCAGCCATCCTCAGCAGATGGTAACTCACTGTCGTCTCTTTTATATACACCTCCTCCGCTCTGTAATGTGCTGGCTTACTCTCACTCATTTTTATCCACCCAGCACTGCATCTATCCACATTATATCCATCCCTCCTCAGCCTTCGTTCACTGAAGCGAAAATCCTTCTCTAAATCACCTTTGCCCCTTTCATGCATCTCTCTGTCCGTTTACTTCATCTCTCTCCGTCCGTATACTTTTGAGATTTGAGGTGAAAACATACAGTAAACCCCTTTGTTTCAGTCACGATGATGACTGCTTACATCTCATTACTGGCCACAGTTTTCTAGTGCATGTCCAGTCTTGATTTGGAAATGACTGCGACAGGGTTTTCCCATCCCCGCTTTGTCCACCAGAACCAACTCTTCTACAGAAAAAGCAAATTCAGCGGATTTTATGACTTTTACAGTACAATCCTGCTTGGACTTTCCTGAGCAGAACTTCGGCCCAGTATCCTAGGATTTATGTCCATATTGGACGATTCCACACCTCACAATTTTGGTCTAGTGCCAACATTCACTGTCAATGCAGGAGACAGTTTGCATCCCGCTGCAGGCTTTTAATTAACAGTCACACTTTTTAACTGAATTTAAGCTGATCTTCGCATAACTCTAATCGAGTGTTTTAGATTTCATAACCTTAAGCAGACCTTATTCATAGTTTATTTTCCAAAACCACAATCTTTTTCATATACAGTACTTGCCTTTTGCAGATTTTGTAGAAAGCGAGAATCGTTAAAAGGTTTGCATTGAAAATAATCCAACTGAAATTGCCTTTCCTGTATGTAAATGGGGTTGAGAATTGAAAACAAAGACACATGCACCTGTCTCTACTATCATTCTTTTGACTTTCTTTCTCCCGTTGTATCCTTTCCTAACGTCTTTCCTCTCTTCTTCCCACTTTAGCTTCCATGTCTTCCCTTGCCCCCTACACCCCTTGCTGTTTTCTTATAACATCCTTCCTTTCCCTCACTTCCCCTTTTCGTTGCAGTCTCCCTCCCTTCTTTCTTACCCGCCTCCTTTTTTAATTTCGCTCAAACCCCATTTATTCACTTTCCTATATCACTCCCTTTCCCTCTCCACACTTTTTTGTCATTCCTCACCTCTCTGTAAAGCCTCACTAATCTGCTCCCTCCTAGCCTCCCACTTCATTTTTGCTCATTCACTCACATTTTCACATTTGAATTTGTCTTAACCCTTTCTCGATTCTCCGCATCTCTCTCTTGCCGCTTTCCCCTTTCCTAACAAGTCTTTCTCTTACTTTTTCTCTAACTGCTAGAGCCAGCTCATTTATACAGTATGTACGCTGCGCTTTGACACACCCTTCCGCCCCCCCTCCATCCATACCAACCCTTCCCTCCGTACTTTTTAGCTGCATCGGTTTCTTTTTCTGAACTGGGAATGTTGGAGTAATTCACTGAACACAACACCCACACTCTTACCTTGCTGTGTATGCTTAGTACAGTGCTCGTTGTCCGCTGGGTCTATTCTTATTCTACCTCTCCCTCTTTGCTGTAGTGCTGTGTTGCACCGAGCTATGCCAAATTTAAACCCAAATATCTACTCCCAGTCCTTGCCATGCTGTCGCAAGCTTCACAATCCCTGGTTGCTTGCGCTCGCCCTTCGCCCTGTGCTCCTGTCTTCTGGCTCTCCCTGTCTTTCTCTCATCTCTCTACCGGGCCTGCAGTGTAACAGGAGACTGATACCTATTCTCTATCTCGTCCTTCCTCCCTATATTTTTTTATACTCTCTTCCTGAAAAACCAAACCTCACCCTGCCTTACCCTGCGCGCACACAAACACAAACACAGACATACACACTCACAGACAGAGGCCCAGTGTTGAGAACAGATCAGGCTCAACGACTGAGGCTAAATAGTTGGACAATGCTGCCATCTGCTGGAAAAGTATTGGAACATCAGCTGCTGTTCCAGTTTCAGATTCCTGGTGCTGTGCATACTAGCTCCCTGCCGCACTGTCTCGGATTACTGGGACTCTTGAACAGAACAGAGCCATCATGAGCGTTGTTAGGAACACCTGAGCTTTCCCTACAATGACATGTCAGAATGTCTGCTGTGATAAAGGGCTGTCAGAGTGGAAAGGCTACAAGTGGTTGAAGACCCCTTAAAATGGCAGTATATGCAAATTAATGTTGGCCCTGCTGATATGACTGTTACCATTGTCCTCTATACATAATGAAAGACCCTATTAGAAATGAGAATACCAGAGAAGCCAGGTATCAACAAAAAACCATTAAGACCATTCATTTATCAAAATCAAAATAGCAGATTAGAAACCAAAATGAAATATTGCATTTGTCTTTGACTATCGCAGTGTCAGGCAAAATTTCTGAAATTCTCACGCACTGCCAGGTACTTCCCCCAAGTGTACCCTTTGTCTGCAGTGGATGTACAAAATCACGTGACAGATTTTTCTTTGTACCCAGCTCGGGTCTCATGTAGTAGCAACGTAGTGTACAATGGGTTTATCAATTGTTTTTGTTTTTGGGGGGTTTTTTGGTTTTTTTTAGCAGCTGCCCTCTGCTTCGGGAAATGACGCCAATTATAACGGCCTGATTGAGCTACAATAGTTAAGCTGCAAGTTGTGAAAGACTAAAATACTCCGAGCTGAAGTTAAATGAAAAGATCACTTATTAATTATTTGTGGTTATGTCACTATGAGAATCATCTTACACATCGCACAATGTCTTTGGATCCGTTGTTAATATAAACATTAATAAACATTAACCTTTAATAATAGCCTTTCTTACATGATCACAGCAGATGATAGCTTACATTGCTAGCATATACAGACAAATGCCGAGTTTACAGAAACTCGGGCTATGTCTACCACGCCTTCAAAAATAGTGTGTTCTCTAATAACTCCTGGCAGCTCTGTTCGATTCCTTTACTTTGTCCTTTCATACAAAGAAAACACAATCATATGAAAATGACTAAGTTAGTACATCCCTGTGGCCTAGTGGTCTAAGGCACACACTATGTCTGTTGTTCAGTTCTGACTGGGGACCTCTGTTACATGTCACCCCCCCACTCTCCCACTTTTGCTGTGTGTCTTTACTGTCAACTATTAAATAAAGGCAAAGGGTAACCAAGCGAAGCTACATTTATTTGCACAAAATTTAGTTGCCTCTCATGAATTATGTTTAACATGTACGTTTTACAAATAGATTCAATGTGAAAGTTTCCTAGTTAAATTGATTTTTAAAAAAAGTTTCATGTACCTCCACATTGCACATTTTCAATATTTATTGTAAACACACAAAGGTTTTCCTGTTTGTGGCTTCAAACATGACACAGGCAGTTAATGCTTCTGAGACTCTACACTGGGGTTAATTCACACACAATCAAATGGGTTCAAGAATTGCTGTAATATATATTTCATTGAAACTCTGAGGGCTGTCACTGGTCAAAGTTAGGAACAATATCTTTCAAAAGGTTAAACAATTCTTTTATTTTCTGTACTTAAGATGCCCAACAGCTTTACCTGTGCAGAAGAACGGTCTGATCCCTCTTCTTTGTTTCCCTGTTTCTTTTGCTCACTCCACAGAATAAAATGTAAATGAGATGAATAAAGGTATAAAGCATTGTTGAAATTGTGACAAACTGTTTGCCAATCAGATTATTGCAATTAACTCAAAAAGTAACAAACCATAAGTTATTTGTAAAGGTGTAAGTAGAGTAAATAGTAATTCATAAAAACTATATGTAACATGTAATGTAGATATTTAATATTAGATAGATAGTAATATTTACCACAATTGTGAAGTAGCTCACAATGTGACAGTGGGTACAAGTGGGTTCTGAAGGACAACTATGACACATAGCAGCTTTGCGAGTTTTACTATACATATTTTTTACTAATACTATGTTACAAAACTGTTGCTTTGGCATTTAAGACCAAAATACTGCATCCTCCTGCAGATATTGGTTAAGTATCTTGATCGTAGTAAACATAAAGTTTATCTAGGTAGTGATTACTTTATTTTATTTGTATTTTTTTGTTCCCCTTTGCCAGGTTCACTTGTCTTTCAGGCTCATACTATTGCTTGCTTTGAAAATAGAAAAATGCCCTTAAAGTCCTACTTGCTTAGACAGTCACAGACACTGCTAATTGGCATTAAAATTAACATGGATTTCAGGCCATCTGCCTCTGACTAAATTGGTTTGACTGATCTATTGTGTAAACCGCCTGCAGCTGCACAGTGTAATCATTGTTCATAAATCATATATGGAGCTTCAGGTTATAAGACACTGGTTAGTGAGTCCACTTGACCAGACGTGACATTTGTTCTGAGAAAATAAAACCTAATTTCCTTTGAGAAGATACAGCATGTTAAAATCAAAACGTGTGTGTGTGTGTGTGTGTGTGTGTGTGTGTGTGTGTGTGTGTGTGTGTGTGTGTGTGTGTGTGTGTGTGTGTGTGTGTGTGTGTGTGTGTGTGTGTGTGTGTTTGTGTAGGTATATATAATTCCTGGATATCTACTGACAAGTCATTTCGTCAAAACTTTTGATCTGACACCTTCTCCTCTGAAAGAATGGTGAGTTAATATATCAAAATACATTTTGAGTATGAAAAAGGATTACATTTTTATTTAGAATTTACCATACTATTATTAAATATATCTTTCTAGATTAACTAATAAATATTTAATAAATCTTTTGTACAGACACTGAATGCGTGTACCTGTATAAGTAAGTTATCGCTGATATCATATGTCTTTTGTGTATGTCGTGTGTGTGAATTCAATAG
This sequence comes from Xiphias gladius, assembly GCF_016859285.1. Taxonomy (NCBI): domain Eukaryota; kingdom Metazoa; phylum Chordata; class Actinopteri; order Istiophoriformes; family Xiphiidae; genus Xiphias; species Xiphias gladius. The sequence goes on along the minus strand of NC_053414.1, from coordinate 21,563,458 downwards.
CTGTTTGCCTAATTTCAGTGATGAAGAGTACCATGCTTATCTTTGCACCACTGTGTTTGCTCCTTTGCTGGACGCTTCCTGTTGGCTCCAAAAAGGTGAATGGTTTTCCATTCCACAGGTTGGCACATAATGGGTTGAGCTAATATTGAGTTGGAGTACAGAAACATATGATTATTATTCATTATACTCTCACAATATTAAGTTGTAAGCTATATTTAGATGATTATCTTTGAAACTGTTGAGCATTTCACTTTTCTTACTGAGATAATTGTGCTTATATTACTTGACAGGAGAAGATATAAGAAATGAATTGGAGATGATTTAAGTATTTTGTGTATCAGCAGGCAAAACAATTAAGAGCACTAATACACACTAGTAGTAGACTGTTAACCAAATGCAGCACTGAGTCTGACCAAAGTCCGCAAATAGCCAGGAAGAGTATCCACAGGCTAATGAGCACTGAGTATTATGTCTGACAATGGTAAGGCACCAAATCTGGTGAACCCCGAGGCTTCCAAGCAGCATTTTCAGTTTTCTTTAGCATATCGGCAGCAGTGTGATACAGTATGCACAGGAAGTGAAGAGGGCAGTGAGTATGCACATTTGAGACATATGGGTTCACAGCAGTTCTGAATATCCCAGTTTGTACAGCTACAGCTAAGTCCCAAAGGGGAAAATGTGTCAGTCTAACTCGCATTCATGAAGTAAGTTACACTTTGTCATAGTAACAGTTTTACGGGATGTAATTCTTCCATAGGCCAGATTTCTAGACAAATCTAGTGGGGAAAGTACATTTACTCAGTTACCGTACTTAAGTGACTAATCCTATTTTTTGTGACATTATTCTTCATTTTTTGTGACATTTTTTGTAACATTGTAATTTATACCCCACTGCATTTATCTGAGAAGTTTAGTTACCAGTTATTTTTCAGATTTAAGATTAGTTTATGAAATATGCATTGTCAGAGATCTACCCAGCAGCATATAAAGCCATTAAAATTAGGTCAGCCTTGACCAGCAATAACAATTAGGGAATTTATTACGTGTTAATGCATCAATAATAATGCGCCAATAATATAATGACATAACATTTACAAGGGCCGATCTGCACAATGAATACTTTTACTTTTGATACTTGGAGGACATGTTGGTGATGATACTTTTACTCGGGTTAAACTTTGAATGTCGGACTTTTTTTCTTGTAATTAAGGACTTTTATAGTGTAGTGCTGTTCTTTTAACTTACTCAAATGATCGCAATACTTCTTCCACCACTGCAGAGTGGTAGAAACAACTCTAGTCCATGACCTTTCTTTGTGTTTCCTTCTTCCTTCCCCTCTAGATCAGCATCTTCACTTCACGAGATGCCGACTAGGCCATCCCACTGAACATGGCTGTAGATGCTATTGATGACATGTACTACGGCTGCAATGCAATGATGGAAAAATTGGTCGGCAACAATTACTTTCAAAAAGAGAATATGGGATTATTTAAGGATGTCTGGAAAAGGGCAAATAGTTGTGCAACCCAAAGATTTGCACATAGAGATAAAGGAGATGAGGCTTTAACCGAGAATCACATGCAAGCAATCTGTGTTTATACAGGTGACGATAGCAAGTTTTATGAGACGTTCAATGCTGCAGTCCGTACAAACAAAACAATCTATGGCACCTCCTTTCCATTCCACTTCTTACATTTCTGGCTGACATCTGCTGTACAAATCAACAAAACCTGCAGCACCACTTACCGCAGAACCACTGATGTGTTTACTGGCGAGGACAATCAGACAATTCGGTTTAGTTCTTTTACCTCCAGCTCTTTCAGAACAAACCTTCGCAAGTTTGGTAAGAAGACCTGCTTTAAAATTAAGACCTGTGTAGGAGCAGACTTGAAGAAATATCCACGCTTGAAAGATAAAGAACAAGAAGTGCTCATCCCCCCTTATGAGATGTTCAAAATAACGAGGATAATCAAAAATAAACCTGTAGAAAATATGAACGACTGTGAAAATGTGTATATCCTAGAGAGTGCAGGAATCCACAGCAATCTAAACTGTCACGCTGCATAAATAAAAGACCAGTGGTTCTTCTTCAACTGCTGTTGCAAAGTGGGCATTTGGTCTTGTTCCGCAAGCTACTTGTGCATAATCTTTCTAAAATCCAAGCTCATTACAATATACTGTATCTATGCATTCTCCTCAGCCCCTAAATTCATGCTTGAGTGGTTCTTTGATTATTGCAGGCTTAAGTTTCCATACTTCCCTAACATGCCGTTCAGCAACATGAGCAACAACTTTGTAGAATTTCTAAAAGGCATTTGTGTTGTGTTTTGCATTTACCAGCATTTCTATGTGCAACAAATACTTAGTTTTGAAATGTTTTGAAAGAAATCAATAAATTTGTCAAACAGCAAAATTTGTTTTGTTTGTTGAATGACTGAGATCAATCCACCATCAAGTTGGTCAGCAAAAACTGAAAAACACAAACTGAAAAGCATAACTTTCATGAAGGTAGGATTTATTGAATACCTATTGTATTAGACTGCATCTGTTTTAGGTAGGTTTACCTGATAAACTGGCAACAATGTAGTGTGTTTATCACCACATGACCAGGATATGAATATGAAAAGACAGATGCTGTTTTTGAAATGATGAAATGATGATGAATGAAAAAAAAAACCCGTTCACGTTTTCACACTGCACTTGCACGTTTATTTTGCACTTTCATTGTGTGTGTTGTCCACACTTTTGCAAATGCATTGCGATTTGTAGCTTCTCACAGGAAAATGAGGTTTTTTTAACAGACAAAAGACTGGTACATTATGCGTCAGCTATTTGTTTCACGCTCACACATTCAAATTTCACCTCTGGTGAAGAAGTTGGTGATGCCACTTTCAATGTGTCCTGAGCATTCCAATAATTCACTGACAGCATCAAGGGTGTCTTAAAATTCATTGCTTACAGCATACAAAACCACCCTTAAAAGTCCTCAAAATCTCAGGGCAGATATCAGAGTATAATGTGATGAGTTTTTGGACTTTCCCCTACATGCCCCTTTAATTCAAGCTCAGATAGCTAGGAAATCTACTTTTGGTCTTTGCACAACTTATACATTTGTATTCTTTGTTTGGTGCTGATAAAACAGACATGTTTGCACAGCACAGGGAAATCATTTGGCCTGTCCTTACTTATTGTAAGTATCACATGCATCATTATACAGTAAAACTTGTGCGGATGATCTGCATTAACTGGAAAATAGTTTATAACACAGTGGTTAATGACACTGAGCCACTGAGTAGTGAGAATGTGTCATTCTTCTGGTAAAAACAACCTCCCTTCCTTGAACAACCACCAACCCCTCATAGCAACCCCCCCCCAGCTCAGGCAGTTCTTGTCTCCGACAGCTACTCTGATGTCCTCCAGTAGCTCCATAGTGGCAGTCACAGCCAAATCGGCTGCTTTGTGGTGAAGGGAGCCATGACTAGACCCAATACCATCCTTATTGATGCCCCCCTCTGGGTCCTGTTTGCTTGTCTGGTCAAAAAAAAACCCGTGGCTGCATTTACCTTAGAACAGAGCGAATATTTGTTATATTTGCTATATTTGTTACCTGGATATGTTCACGAAATACTAATAGTGGAACACAACATAAATGTGGAGGATTCCTTTAGGTTACCTGCAGGTTTCACTGAAGAGATTAAGTTCAAGTAGCCTGAAGTGAGAAGCCCCTGCTTCAGCACTTCAGGCAGAAGGTTGTTAGCACAGTTCCCTCCTATACAGTTTCTACAGGTTGGAGTACTTGGGCCTACAGCAGAGTTAGTGAGCAAATAAACATGACAGCATGGGTAATTCATCTGAAAATATAGTATAAAATATTTGAAAGAAAATTTGAAAAAAAAGTTTTACACCAAATGACATTAACCATTATACTATGAGGCAGAGCGAAATATGTCTATATAAGTACATAATTCTATTCAGAGTCTTTGTTGGATGCTGCCTATGGAGTCCACAAGGTTGAGTGGAGCATTATGTGTAATATAGAGTAATATATATGTATTATACAGTATATATAATGTAAACTCGTCACGGCTCCGGCTGTGACTCCGGGTTTCCCTTGTGCTTTCCCGTTTTCCCTGTCTCCCTTGTGTCTCCACCTCATCGCCTGTCTGTGTGTGTGTGTGTGTGTGTGTGTGTGTGTGTGTGTGTGTGTGTGTGTGTGTGTGTGTGTGTGTGTGTGCCGTGGGCATGGCTCTCTCTCTCCTGGCACCTGCCTCACCACCACACCTGTCTTGAATCATCTCATCAACCCAGCGGTACAACAACCCTGGCTCTTCCCCCACTCATTGCCAGATTGTTCTGCCCCTCTCATATCTTGGATACTTGAGTTATTTCCCGTGTTTCCTTGTGCCTGTACTAACTGTTCTCCTGTGCTCAGGATTCCCTAAGTCCCTCTATTTGTGTCTCCTCATCTGCCCACGCCACTTCAACTGGCAACATCTGAGCCTTAGCAAACTTGCCACATTTCTTACTCCAGAACCGATGCAGTGTTAACTGGCAATGTCAGCCAAATAATTAGGTTTGGATTCTTTGTCTCCAGCTCTGACAAAACACTGACCCACTTTGGTAAGAAGACTTGCTTTAAAATTAAAACCTGTTCAGGTGCTTTTCCTGAAACATTCATCTGTTGGAGATAAACAGCAAGAGGTGCTCATCCCTCCCTATGAAAAGCTCAAGATAAATGAGAAAAAGAGAGCTCTACATGTAGAGGGTCTGTGTGATTGTAAGTTTGTCTTTACCTTGGAGAGTGCAGGAGTTCACAGCAATCTAAACTGCAAAACAGCATACTTTTGAGAGACCAGTGGTTCTTCTCCAACTGGTGGAGCAAAGTGAAAGTATTAACTCTCGTGTTTCTGACTACCGTATGTGCATTTGAACCTTCTAAAATCCAAGCTCATTAACATAACACCTCAGCATTTTGAGTAACCCTTGTGGTTATTGTGACTGATGCAGGCACGAGTATTTATACTTCCCCAACATGCTATAAAACATGCGCCGCGACTTTGTACAAATTCTAAGAGCCATTTGTGATGCTGGTTTTAAAATGAATTGCATATCTATGTGTACCAATATATTTGTATGGAAATCTTCTCTCCATCAAATCACATTATAGAATTTCAATTATACAGAAAATGTAATAAAACTATGGAAAAAAAATTATACAATAACTTTTTTTGTATATTAGATTTCTGACTTAACCATAAAGAGAAGAAAACTTAACCAATGTGTTTCAATTGCAAAATGTTCTACTTGAAAAGGATGTAAAAGTCAACCTCACCTTACTAAAAGGTACATGAGAGTAACATGAGAGAGGAGATTGGGTGAATGATGCGATTTCTTTCTAAAGACATTCTAAAGTTATATCTCATAGTCACATCAGTTATGGCTGCACAGTGAAGGGCAGATTGCATTAACAAGGCAACAAGAATGGTCATACAATGTGGGTTTGAAAATGGAGTAAGTGAAACAGTAGTTAGTTAAACAGAAGAACATGTTAAAAAAACATTCGGTTGCCCCATTTTGAAAACTATTTAGAGTGCTGTTTTTTTATATTCTAATGTTTGTTCTTGATACTGTCAAATCAAGCCGATTCTTCCTCTTTGGACAATTGAGATGGATAATATATTGCTTGAAAAAATTTGAAATTACTTTGAATTGTTGCGCATTAACATTGTAATCCTGACACAGTGTGAACCCTCGTGTCCAACATGTCAACATTATCAACATGTTATTTTTGTGGAGCCATCAGTCATTTTTGGCTTGGTTAAGTTTTAAGTCAGAGGCTTGTACATCCCAGCATTCACCAGGCGCCTGTGCTACAAAGCAAGTTCAACATACCCAGGATATATTTTCATTATGGGGCTCCACTAAGCGTAACAACCCCAATCATGCCTAAGCGGTCACTCGACGGAGGTTATCAACTCGGTGAGTCAACCGAGGTTTTCCCAAGCGTGCTCACATGAAAGGGGCGGTGTTTGCAGCTATGACCAATCGTAAACATGGACTAGTCTACTGGCAGCATTTTACAAACGAATAGCAAACTATAATATAATATCGCTGCCCCATCATTAGGGCACAAGTAGATCTGACTATAATTACATGTGTGTATTCCATTAAATTAATGTGTTGCTTAGATGTATTCTTATGGTATGATTAGACCCTCTCACGATCTGCGCACTGAGCTCCACGGGATCTTTTACAAATGGTGATACCATTCACTGTGCATAACCAGCTCCAGAGCAGGTTCTGTGTGCACCGCATGTACCCCAGTAAGAAGCGAACTACTGTCGTAACCCTGACAACGCAGGGTTAAACCTGAAGTTACCCCGCTAAACACAAATCCTGCTTCATAGCACAGGCCTCATGTGGTAGTACTAGTGTGACTAAAAATCAGACGTGCCAGTATTTTATATCTGTGAGTACTGGCCCACAGAGAGCGAAAGTAGGATAAGTGTGTTGAATAAGTGTGTGGGCACCACTGGTATTAAACATTTTCTAAACCAAGTCCACCCGGTCACATAGACCTCTCAAAATGCACCATCATTATCGGCCTTAAGACGTCAGTCAAGAGATATATAGAGAAGTTTCTTTGAGCCAAATAAAAGTTAAAATTAAGCAGTGGTGTAAGATTTCATAGGAATCACCTTATGGACAGACAATTATATCAATGATAATGCATTTTTTAAATCTCAATTTAAATATTCCATGGAAAGTAAATAATTGCATACATTGTGAATTTGAGTGATAATGATAACTGTGTGCTAAATGACCTCCATGTTCCCCAAAGAGGTAGAAACCCATCTGCTTTTCTTCAAATCCATAAATTATTATCACTCACATACTAAAAACAAAAACACATGACTATGAGGAGGATTAAAATATGTCCAAACACTTCCCTTCACTTTGCTGACACTTTTTCGTTCCTAAGGAGGAAGGATGTTAAACATTTTGATGGTGTAACTATGAATAAATTGCCCTGGCTGCTGTCGTTCAGTTCAGGTCACCTGCCCTGATTAAGTGACAGCTTCAACCCAGCATTTGCATTCTGGAAGTAGTTTAGCAGCCACACTGACACTAAGGGTTTAATCTCAGCTTTAAATCGGTCATATCACCTCCTCGTCACATTATAGAAGATCTTTTACTCACCCACTTCCTTCCTACTTCCTCCCACCTTATTTCTCTGTCCTTTTTGTTTATCTAGTCTACGCTCCCCTACTTTCCTCCTTCCCTCCACTCAACTTTTCTTTATCCCACGACCTACTTTAGCCTTCTATATCATTCTCTCCATCTTCCTTTTTTCCATCCTTAATCGTTTCTTCCCTCTCTTATTGGTACACCCCTTTCTCCATCTCCTTATATCCCATCCTGACTTCTTTACCAGCACTTTCCGCTTTTTCCTCCCCCCTCCAGTACGTCCCTAAATGAAGAGCATACCATCAAACGATTGTGAATATGAAGAAAGAAGAAAAGAAGTAAGAAGATGTCCCGTGGTGCATCACATAAAGTGTGGCATGGGTAGTTTCAGTGGAGTCAGGCTAAGCGCATAGACAGTAGGAAGGATTAGGGTTAGATATTTTTTATGCTGCAGAGCCATTATATGATGAATCCAAGGACCAATACAGGGCAAACTTGACACTTAACTCTTCGACTCTCTGTTTCACTACTTTAACTACTGTACTTCAAATTAGTTCAGCAGAAAAAAAACAAACAGACATGTTGCTGGATTTTCTGTAGAATCCACTGTCAAAGGCTGAAAACAGGGCTGTTTTTCTTAGCTCATGAAAAGTTAACTTGCTGCAGATTAAGCTATATCCAATATCATATAAAGTAGTTAAAATTAGTGCAACCTTAAACAACTGCAGCAGTAAAATGCAACATATACATTAATATACTAGTAATATTAATCCATAGACATAACATATAATAGTAAATAGTAGATTTTGCTTCCCTATATGTGATAGGAGCTGTAACTTGTTCAAAAGTATAACAATATTTTGGCTGGTCCTATTACACCATACTACTGGCTCTGAAGAGTGTAACATATTTTATCAGCTCATTGTAGGTTTTTCTAAAAAAAAACCTCAACCCAAGTAATTAGATCTTTAAAATAAGTAAAGCGATGTCAAAGGGCAAACCTTTCCCTGGTAAAGTAGTGGGGTAATTGTTTTTTTTACTAAAGCGAAATAAAGTACAATGGCAGTACTTTAAAATGATATCAAGTGCAATACTGGACAAAGGTACAATGCCACTTAAGCAATGATAAAATAAAATGTAAAGTTAGTTTTTGTACATTATGACCATTCACCTATTCCTCATGTCCTTGGGTTCTCGAGTTTTTGATTCACAGATGAAACTTCAGGAGAGTTGAAACTAACAGTTGAAAATTCTTCCAATACTCACAAGAAATTCATGAATTTCACTCTGCAGCTTTTATCCGATATTGCACCTTTGTAGTTTATGCCATTAGTGTTAACGCGAATAACTGCACAGTGAGTGAATACAACAATGATTAGCTCTGAAGAAGAATTTTCTCATGTAGGACGCATGAAAAGGACCCTGATATCTTCCATACCATCTTTTGTGATCGTAAAGGGGGAGTCAGTGTGAAGAACACCATCAGCGTGGTAGGTGTGAAAGAAAGAAAGTGTGAATGTGTAAAGCAGTGTGTGGGTGTCACTGGTTTAAGATACTTTTCTTTTCTACTTTCTGACACAAATTAATCGTACACTTTTGAAAATACTCGATTGTTAATGTTTTCACATTTTAGGTTTACTTGACATAAAGCATGAAAAGAAGCCATGCAGTTTTAAAGAACATGTTTTTTGCCTTCTGAAACCACACAACAACAAATGAAGCCTGGACTTTCACAGAACATCTTTGACAAGAGATATTTTCCTTAAAACAGAAATATATAAATCAAAGAAAGTTACAGGCCTTTATTCATACCACCTGAGAGGTCACAATAAATTCCGGCACTAAAACAGCCTGTTCTGTCCATCCGAGTTTTCGTCTTGGGACTTGGACTTTTGAGTCCAGAACCTACAAAATCCAACGTGACAACAACATTACCTTAAAGATAATGCCCCTCTGAAACAGTATTAAAGCACACTGAAACCCAAAGATTCACTAAAATAGGACGTGCTACTGGGATGTGATTTTGATTAACTTAGACATTATTACTTTGTGCTCATCCTCTACAGTGTCTGACCATGCAGAGAAGACATTATGAACTGACTACATCCTCTCGAATTTCCCACACATAATCACGTCCTAACATATTAAAAAGGGTTGAACACGACTCACCAAATAACATCTCGCTTGCTACCACTTCCTACCACTCACTGCTCTCTTTTGACCATTAGTTTTTCTACATCTTGATGAAATTTGAGATTCTCCTCTTTTGACACATGCACCTGTAACTCATGCTCGAGTTATTTGGAATTTGTGTAACATACTGAAATGACCTACCGATAAATATTGAAAAGTATTAATGTGTGATTTAACAATGACTTGTGAATTTGTGATTCTACTACTTGGCTTTGGTTTTCAGGCTGTACATTTGGTTCTCACTAAAAAGTTCTTTGTCAAGTAAACTCCACCCAGGCTCAGGCGCACACATTCACACTGTTCACCCAAAATCCTTTGGGTTTGTAAATGTGCATGTGCAAACTGTGAATGTGTGTGTTTGGACCTGAGACTACAAGGCAAAGTATACAAATAGTTGACAATGAGTCCTGAGCACATGCTGAGGACCGGTTGTCCGATCAAAACCTTCCACCTGGGAGGTCCACTTAGTGCTCAACATCCTCTTATCCTGAAGACTGGTGAGTTGATCTTTCATTCTTTTGAGTACATAACTTGTTTTTTAATTGCTGAAAAGGTTTAAGCCTTTACCATTTCAATTTTTGTTAAATATATCTGTGATACTGGTGCACAGCATGATACAGTTGATCACTGTTGACTTGTTTTGTGCCTGTGTGTAATTTAGGAAACATTTTCCTGACTGCAGTGATGAAGGGTAACATGCTGATCGCTGCTACACTGTGTTTGCTCCTTTGTAGGAAACTACCTGTAGACTCTATGAGGGTGAGTGCAGCCAACCCTGTCTCATAGAATTTCTATGTACACACAACCAATTTGCAACAACAAATATGTTTTTAAAGAAACATAATTGCAACTGGATTGTGTTTTCTATTAACATATACACTTATAGTGACTACAGCCTTATTAAACATTTTTATAGTTATGCTTAGGCGCAGGCAGCACTTGGTTAAGGTTAGGTTAAGGTTACGGTTTGGTTTTTGTTATCATTTACTAAAAACTACAATCTTTTCCTAATGTTAACCGCAGTGCTTTTGTTGCCTAAACCTAACAAACGGATGGGAGTTGGCATGCAAACCAAAGGCTCTGGTACCACAGCTATGCCATTTATATGCTGAAGTTAATAAATGTAGTTCTTCAGTCATTCGAAAATACATGGCATGTGAACAGAATCCGTCCAGCGATTATATCTGTAAACACAAACTAAGGAACTAACAGTGGCATGGTGGGAATTTTGCATGTAGGTATTATAGCTGCAGTGCTAATTGGATACCATAATTAACTAAGTTTTGAGAAGTTTGGGCCTACTAAATAAATTGTTGATTGGTTGGTGTTTGCATGACAGCTCCAATGATATGATATGTCTGATCTCAACCCTCACTCAGGAAAATAACTCACAATAATAAACTAGAGTTTTGACACAGTCTGTTTAATGGCCTTTCTCTTTCTCTTTTTCTTTGTTTCCCTCTTAAAATCCATTTCGACTTCACTCTGCAAGATGCCAACCAGGGTATCCTGCGGAGCATGGTTAAAGATTCCGTGGATGACTTGTACCTCGGCTGCATGAAGCAATGATGAAGACAGTCAAGTACAAATAAAAAAAAAAAAAGAAAAAACCAAAGGGGACCATTCGCTGCATGAATGAGGCAGAATAGTGTGCAGGAAAAAAACCTAAACATAGAGAGGATGAGGCTCTAAGCAAAGATCACCTGCGAGCCATCTGTGTTTACACAGCTAATGACATGTACAGCATGCTCAATGATGCAGTCTGGGCCAACAGGAGCATCTATGGCTCCTCATTCCAATCTCACTCTTTACATTTCCTGCTGACATCTGCTGTACAGATCTTGAATAATAATTACTACTGTCAAACTACTTATAGACAAAGGAATGTTAGATTTATTGGTCAAGTAAACCAAATATTTAGATTTGATTTTTTTTTTTTTGATTTTTGAAAAAATATGCATTTTTTGGTGATCAAGAAGCAGAAGTGCTCATCCCTCCTTATGAAATGTTCATAATAACTGAGATAATTGAAGGTCAGGATAAAATTCAAGGTCTGGGTGTAGAGTCAAGTAAGGTCATGTATATCCTGGAGGGCGCAGGGTGTAAGAGCAATCTGAACTGCAAAGTTGTGCATATATGAATGTCCAGTGGTTCTTCTTCAAGTAGTGGAAAAAGCCTTGTTCTGCCACCTTTCACCCTTCTAAATCTCTTGTCAAGACTGATTAAATGAACATTTTAAATGATATACTTTACAACATAACAAAACATTATCTACATTAGGATATATTTGATTATGCTCATTGTAGCCTTAGGATTTTCCACATTTCTCCAAGAAAAAAGGATTAATTACTCTGAGATTTTTGATGTGTTGTTGAATTTTTTTTTTTTTTTTTTTTTCTAAAATCGATTGATTCATCACTGGAAAAAAAATGTGCACAAATTCCTGCTTTTGCAGTGTGAATCGTGGTCATTAAATGGTAACACTTTACAGTACACAAAATTGTGTGCATGTACTACTGAACGATGTGACATATCTTACACTGAAAATCAGATCTAAAGAACCACTGACCTATTTTAGTCGGCAATCTGGTAGCACTGTGCAGGAGAGAGAGCTTTACAATGATACCTGTGATGACATGGTGCAGACAATGATTGCAGTACTGCATGTTGCGCTAGAATGCTGACTTTTGGTAAATTTAGGATAAATCTAAAGATAGACCTAAAAACCGAAGATGTATGTATAATGTGTAGACCTGATTAACGATCAAATACTACGTATCAGTACTGTTGCAGCAATACTAATGATACTATACTAGTGTTTAAAAATGTCATCTCATTTATATATCTTCCGACCACAATTTGCAGCAGTGGGTGCTCAGTTGCAGAACAGCACTCCTGTCAGTGAACAAGGGAGCACTTTTGTGCCACATTTACTTATGTCATTTTTTTCCAACTTTCAAGTCAATAAGAACATTTCCTTCAGAAACTATGACTGAAATGTACATTCCAGGAGATAGCAGGAACCTGATATGTAGCTGCCTATTCAGCCCTGGATCAGGGCTAGTAGACCAAAGGACCTTGGACTTGTCTCATTGTACATGATTATTAAGTTATCTTGACCTGCACTGAGCAAAAAAATGGAGCAAGTTCACATGGTTAAATAATTGCTTATATGCAAACTGATATTGCTTAGTTAGGTGACATTCATGCTTTACTTAAATCACTAACCCCTTCTTTCACCACTATTTAAACAAAAATAGGAATCAATCTGCATTTGATTCATATTTTTATTTATTTATTATTTATTTTTATAAATCATTAGCATGATTTAAATTATGTATTTCACATTCATCTTTATTTGCATGTGATAATTTCAGCATTACTGTTCAACCCACAGTGAAATAAACAAATATTATGCGAGATTGGGGTAAATCAAGGATCCAGAGAAGGTGTTTAGGCCCTTGACATTCCCACACAGCTGCCTGCCGATCACTAGCTCTACATAGACTTGGCCTCCCTGCTGCAGTGAGAGCAGTACAGTCTGAGAGCTGCTGTCTTCTGAGTCCTCCCTGTTGTCCTCCCAAGTGGAGGCCACCACCTCCCCGTTTCTCATGAGCTGCACCTTGTAGTACATCCTCTCGCCTGCCACGCCCACCTTGGAGTAGACCGAGAAAGAGAAGGAGTACAGTCCGGAAAGAGGTGCTGTGAATATACCTGGAAGAATAACATTTTTTTTTTTATGAATTTGCACTAGACACATCTGCACTTTCATGGTTTCAAATGTCAGCAAGCGATAAACAGAGAAGGAATTCTAATAAATTTAATACCAATTTTTAAAAGAATGTGTAAAGTTACATCAGTAAACTTGACTATTATTGGATGAGTTTTTGATCATGTTCCATCTTCTGTACCGTACATGTCTCCCAGCAAAATACTAAACGAGCTTATTTCATAACCTGGTTAAAGTTGCTAATCAACTCATACAGAAATCCTGCCATCACATGAATCATGGCTGGACAACTGTTTTGTGTGGTGTCAAAATTTTGCTTGCGAGCACTTACCCAGAGTGGGGTTATATCCACTTCCTTGGTTGAGCGTGATGACATCATAAGGAATGGGACTGTTTCTGGTGAAAGGTCCAAAGCAGTTTGCTGTCGGGCCCATGGAAGCTGTGAACGCAACCCGTATTCCTCCTGAGACGGAGGCAGGCCAGTAGGGGAAAGTAAACACACCTTCATGTAATTAATGTGAGATATGTTATCAATGGAAAATGAATAAATAAGTAAAAAACTGAATCACTTTACATTTGGAATTTTTAAAAATAATAATTTTGTCCTTCTTTTGTCCATTTTTTACCGGGGTGAAAAACCAGTTTTGAGGTTGAAAGTTCCTTCTTGACCTTGGAAACAACATTCGACACAATAATCTCGTCTCGAGGTACATTTAGTAGCTGTTCCGGAGCTTTTTTTCACATTACATGATCCTGCTCAGTTGTCATGGCATTGTAGATGTTCAAAATGAACTTTTATCTAAGCACTTTTGAGGACTTCCAGACGTCTTAAAATGAAAAATTAGGACATCAACTCTCTACATAGCTATCTAGCTACCAAGCTACATTCATGAAAAAATAGCATCAGAGAAATGGTGGTGAATATGGATGAGATCGAGAAAACTGTTGTAAAGTTCTTTAAAAACAAATTAAAGTTATAACTCTTAAATCGACATATTGCTTTGACCAGTGTGAAAAAACATAAAATGAAGTGATCCTTGAAACTGCTACCGCAGCTTTTCGTGTCTGCTGAAATTTTTGTCAACAGGACACATCACTTTTTACCAACTGGTTGGAACAAATCAAAACTACCCCCCCCCCTCTCTCAACCAGAAATAGAATAATATAGATGCAATGTTAGTATGAATGACTAAAGTGAAACATAAGTGAATTTGAATCTGATTATCAGTACAGGAATTTTCATCAATGTTGGCCTAAAAGTACAAAAAAAAGAGAAAAAAAACAACAACTCAACTTTTAAGGCAATATAAACTGAGTCTTTAAAGTGCTCAAGATAAAATGGAAATTTGACCATCTATAACTTCATAAAGTGAGATCGTTTTCTCGACATCCAGTTCTGCCCAGTGTGGGCTGTTCCTTAAGTAAATACAGCATTAGACTCAAAACAATACAAATCAATTATCAACAGCTATAATCATATGAATATGGACTTTTCTATGGACTATTTCTACCAGTGTCCATGTTCCAGAGTACCTATGACTTCAAGGATGCCGTCACCCAGTTGGGATATTCTCATCGACAGGTCCATCATTCTCACAAAGATTTGATCCTCCGTTTCCTGGAGCTCAGAGTTGGCACAGCAGCAGCCCCGCTGGCGCTTGAATGCACATTCACAGTCCCACTTTCTGCACAGCAGCTCCCCCTCCCAGGCTACTACAAATGCAGAAGGAGGGAAAGGGAAAGAGTGTCATATATCTTGAACTCAGCTGGTATTTTGTGTTTGGTTAGAATAAAAACTGCCACACTCATACTCCATGGACAGATAAATACTGTATGTAGTGTTAAATATATACAACGCATGCAAATGTAAAGATTCTAGCCATGACATTTCAAGACAAAAACAATTCTAATCAACATTTATGCAACAAATTTAATTTTAAATTGATAGAAATGGATAGAAATACACAGTAAATGAATCATTTTCAGAATGGGTTGTTATGGGGACAAAATAGGGAGTCGATACACAACATATTAAACCCCGTTCTCCTTCTTCATCTGGAACTACTGGCTAGCCTTTTGCTCAAGTATTTTCGTCACCTACCAACAGCATATGAACCTTCCTAACATGCCTTGTCAACACTCATTCATGGTCAAATGTGTAGCTGTTTCCAGAACGGTGGTTGAATCACAGTGTGGTTTACCTGCTGCTGCTCGTAGGCTGCTGATAGTGTTTTCGGCTCTCATACTGTCCCACAGCAGGCCCAAGACAAACAGAGTGCATGCTATAGCTCTCATCTCACAAGACAGGGAAATGTCTGCAGACACAGTAGTTTGTGAGAATGAACATTGCTAAAAGATTGTCTTTGCAGTCAAAGACATTTTATAACATAGCGGAGTTTACAGCCAATGTAGGAGTAACCTGGAAATTGATGTTCCTTATTTACATATAGCAGTAACTGAATGAAAAACATCTAATTCAAGTCAGTAGACAAAATAATTTCACAGATTCAAAAAACAAGTTCATTACAAGAAGTTCATTGATAGTCTCATTGTCAATTAAAATGTTCCAATTAGTAGATATGTTTCTGTTCTTCCATAAACTTGATTACACTGGTAAACACTATTTCGTGCATCTGCTTTATAAAGGGTGGAATGGGTTTCAGTTTACTGTAAGTTTTATCAGAAAATTTAAATTAACTTTCCCTGGACAAACTGTACTCAGCTTTGCCAAATGATGTAAACAAGTTGGAAAAAAAGGTAATTTTATAAATATATCCTGCATACCACTGCCACATGAACATCTTGTAAGAATGATGAAAATAAGATTTGGCCTTGAATTCGACTCATATTTTTATGAAAAAAATGCTCAACTTACTGCACTCCAGCAGGGAAGCTCCTCTCCAATGTGTGTCCACATAAAAACTTATAGTCCAGGGTTAAATTACCGTAAAAATTTCTTTGAAAAGGAGTGAGACACAGTGACAACTTTCCATGACAACTGTTCCTTTTCATGTCAGTTTTATTGACAGATGGGTGGAGAGATCTCCGTGTCCAGTCAACTGGCAGCCCACACTCTCCAGTGAATGGTCTATTTCCATAACTCAACTTCATTTCCCTCCCATACACATTTTTCCCCCTGTGCTACTTAGACTAGGTGTGACCTGTGGGAGCAGGTTTTGGAGGACCATCCTGATGAGCTCCCCAGTGTATATCAATATTTCCTAAAGATTGTATCTCATAGAGCCAGTGTGTATATAGACTGGTTATTAGGTCAGAGGTATCACGTTAGCTGATAGAATCTCTCATTTTTGTTGTTTATGATAAACCTGCTGTATTATCCCTCTGCACCTGTCACTCTATTGGAAACTGAGGACACTGGATCAAAGAATGGCCTAGTTTATTTTAGGGTGGTGTTTCCAATAGCTTGTGTATGTGTTTCAGTCAGTCATCGTCAGGCCATCGGGGGAGCAGTTTGAAATGGAAAGTGCTGAGTTGAATATTGACACTAATCTTATTTAAGTAAATCTTATGAAACCGTGTTGCCCTTAGTATCTGAATGATTTTGTGTGCCTTATAAACTAAAATAAACACATTGAAGTTCTGTAATACTACACTGTTAAGGGTGAGATTTGTGGAACTGCAAATGACTGTAACCTCACCTGTTTCACAATATGTAGTTTAGTGGGTTAGAATTGTAGTTTTCTAAGATATGACTCCTAAATAATGAATTTCTTCCTTCCTCAAGTAACATTATTTGATCATAACTCTGTACAAACCGATTTCTTTTTTCAAATAGGAACTTTATTGTGCTATAGTAGACTGGTTTGTCATATTATGTTTTCATACTAGCACCAGATTAAATGACTGCATGTGAAAGGCGTTAATCTCCAACCGATTACTATTACCTGACTGTACAGTTCACCTCAGGTCTAAGGGGCTTTTTAGCCTCTTTTAACTCATTGCTTTGGTTTTAAAGCCCTGACTGCTGTCATCACCATAGTTTCCTTATGCAGCAGGCAGCTATTTTCAGTATAAAGCTGTAGAAACTCACTTTACAAGACTCTAAATGAATGTCCTTCTAAATCTGCTGAATTTGTAACTGAAGAAAGTTATGTCCGTTATGTCTGTTACATGCTTTCTGAACTGATAAAAAAGGTACCAAAGTTCCTTTTTTTCCATAAAACACAAATGATTATTCCACAAAAGTTCCACTATGTATCACTTATTTATAGAATCATTCCTTCATTATGTGTTGAGATCTCAGTGATTATAATGAGTTATGAGTTGAGCATGATAATACACAGAATACAGGCTCTGTATTATGAAATTCAACGCCAGTAAACACACAAAACTCGACTGATGTTTATCAGGTCAGGCCTATGGTGTGAGATCTAGAAGAGGAAAGCTATCTTTAAGCATGTGCACCACATGATAAGCATTGTTAAGTGGTTCCTATGAATCTTCCATAAATGCCATCCGTGTCACATTACAAGGAGGGTCCATCTCGGATTGGATGAGTATATGCCGAGTGTTTATTGTTCTACCTGGACTCTTTATGTTGTGAAACGGTATCCTGGCTACTTCTGGAAAAAGGCAGGATTTAGGTGAGGGTTATTTGTCAGAAGCTATATCCTGCATTGCTTTAACGAGTTATTCATTGAAAACATATACTGGGGATTAAAGTTAAATATCCCGTTAAAGTTTCTTCATATGTAGCCTTATTCAGCAAAATTTGTGACAGAATTCGGATTGTTATCAGTTAAAAAAAAAAAATCATGGTTACTCTCTCCCTCATTCCCTGTGTTTCCAGCTGTGTTCCCCTCCTTTGTGTCTCTCTCCCTGTCTGTGTGGATGTGTGTGTCTGTTTGGGCGTGGCTTTCTGGTTTCCTCCTGCCTCAATCCACCTGCAGGCTGGGAACCCATCCACTGACCAATGCCGGCAGTACAAAGACCCCAGTTCTTCGGGGCCAAGCTCAAGTCCATATTTGTACTTTTCCTTGGGCTTGCCTGACTCCTGCCTAATCCTATGTTTACCTGTGCTCCAGGTCCATCATCTATTGAGGTTCCTCTTTGTTTACCATGCCCAGCTCCACCCTGTCTCCCCAAACCCTCACCCCTACAAGTCTACAATAAACCTGATTTTGAACATTTGAATATCTCTTGTCTGAATACTATATTTGAGTCCTAATTACAACTAAACCTAACAGGCATATCTGCATAACGGACATGTATGTGTCAAAACACACTGATCGAATCATACATTTTCTCAGAAACACCTGAGCACTGTGTCTGTTTAAGCCAATTTCTACTTGAGACTATAATGTACTTATATAGTTGTACAATATTTCTCCAAATACTGTACTGAATGTTCAAATCAGGTAAAAAAAAAAGCATCTGAAGGATTTTCTTCTGTTATGTTATGTTGTAATATCCCTCCATAGCACTGAAATGTCAACTAAATTAAGTATAATATAATTATATACTGTACACCCTTGTAAGACCATCAAGTTGCTGCATTTTCAAGTATTTATTTAAATGTTTACATTCAATTTTCCTTAAATGCATTTCAATCTGGGAGAAAGAGGATGTTCTTAATTCATTCAACCTAGGAAGAATGTAAAACAATGTGAAAGGATACATCATATGAGCATCGAGAAATAAGGAATACAGACAATGTAAGAGCACCCCAAATGTTTTTAGCTTCATCAGTGGAGTCTAACTCTGTGTTCTTCACTGCTTGTTACCTCTCTATACATAATGTACTTGGAAAACACCTGTGATTTAATCATAACAATAAATTCCATGACAAGAGAAATAATGGGTACTGATCGGTTATGTAGCACAAGGCACTGAAATTTAAAATGATTTGCTTAACAAGTGAAGGAGTGACTACAGACATAATGTTATTTCTTGAAACCAGCTAAAAGATCATCTATTGCATCAAGTTAGCTGAGAATAGCAGCACATTATATCAGAGCATTCACGCTAGTGGCTACATCAATAGTAAGGCACGGTGTTAAGCTAAACTACAAAGCAGAGTTAGTTTCTAAAAAGCAAGCTTGGCTACAAGTGCAGTTTAATCTTTTGGCCCCTGTAAAGTGAAAATATATTTACAGCACTATCAGTTGTTCATGCTACAACCCATTAAAATTGCTGTGATCACTGCAGGTTAAAAATAAAAAACGCATTATCTTTTGATTTCTTTTTTTCGTTTCCCATCCTGGTTGTTGGAACTCCAATTATATATTTTTTTGTTGAATTGTTTTCCCACAGTGCATATGTATATATCTTTTGTCCCAAAAAAAATGGAATAGCCAATGATTTTAAAGACCCCTATTCAGGGTCAGGTCATCATTAACCTTCAGCAGGATTATGCCTCCTTCACTTTGTCATCATAAGTGCCGCTGCCCTTGTAAGCTGACACATAGCCACTGTTGTCTGGGATGTCCTCACGCCCGGCCTTCCCTTTTCCTTTGCCAGACTCGCTGAACCGCTCCTTATGTGATCCAGTGTATTTGGTGGTATCAGTCAGTCTGTCCACTGCTGCTGCCTTTGCCACTTTCTAAAAGTAATAGAAGATAAAATTTACAGTGAAATGTAAACTGAAATGACAAACAGGCATTAATTTCAGTCTTCTGTTCATTCAGGTACAGGTAAAAGCACACATGCGCACGTGCGCACACACACACACACACACACACACATTCAAGTTTCCATCACTTCAAAGGACATTACATTGACTTATATTCATTTCCTATAAAGACTTACTCTAACCTAATCATAACCACTACTTGCCTAACCCTAACCCTTAACCTTAACCTAAACCCAACTTCCTTAACCCTAAACCAAGTCTTCATTCTAAAATTTACACACACAAACGCACACAATCATTTTATCTCCTCTGTGTACCTTACGTTCTCCTTCTATAAATATTACCCCGGTAAAAGAACTGATTACTGTAAAAGAATTTCAGTTCAAGGCCACAGTGTGACAATAACCCATACCTCTAACAGTCACATTGTCATTTATAATTTATGGGTTGAACAGTGGCCATGGCAAATAGACCAGTTTTAGCCAATAAAACAAAAAGATATGTGAACACTTGTTATGATTATTATCTCACTCAAACAGAGATGGAAGTCCATCCAGATTCGTACCCTAACCTTAACCAACCTCAAATATTTAACTTTAATCCAAACTTAACTATGTTCTACATTATACCTAAGCTTATCCATTTTAAAGTATAAACATAGTAATTTATCAATCTTATGGTGGTGGACCAATCAGAGCACTATGACATAAAACTTTGTAGGGATCCATAAGTGGAGTCCCTGGATGTTGCCTTCTTGAGGGCGGTGAAGGGTGAGTACGTTGTGGTTATAACTTATAAAATACTCACAGTGACTCCGACATTGTAAGGCTCCTTCCCAACAATAAGACCATAGAGCTGCTGTAGCGCCTCCTCCTTGTTTTTGCCTTTAAAACGCTTGGGAGCCAACTCAGTCAGGGCCTGGTTGAACTGCTCAAATGTGATTACACGAGCTGACTTTGGCCTGAGGAAACACAGTGTTGCCAAATGAGGAAAGTAACAAAGTTATCCAAATAAGGTCATGTGCCTCTTTGCATATTAATATATTGCCATGTCTAGCAAAGGGAACGGGCTACCCTTATAAAATGATGGTAAAATTGCTGACAAATTTCTGACAATTTTTTTAAGCCACCCTAGGTGTATTGGTTCTAGGGATTGCATTGTCGGTCTGTCGGTTAGTCCACCAGTGTGGTCCAAACTGAAATATCTCAACAACTATTAGATGCATTTCCATGAAATTTTGTACAGAACATTGGGACATTTTTGGACATTCATGATCCCAAGGATCAATCCTAATACCTTTGATGATCCCCTTAAATTTACCCTTGCGTGAGCATGAGATCAATGTTTTGGGTGTTTGGTGAAATATGTTGACAATATTGGATGGACTGGTATGAAATTTTGTACACATACTGTATCCATCGTGCCAAGAGGATGAAATGACTTTGTAGATCTCCTGACTTTTCATCTAGCACCATCGGCAGGTCAAAATGTCAAAATTTTAACACATCCAATACTTTGTTTTACGTCCCAATACCTGCCAAATGACTTTTCCATCAGCCTCAGCTGTACTTTGTGTTTAGTGCTAATTAGCAAATGTTAGCATGCTAAGACACTAAACTGAAGGGCGATCATTTCACCTGCACCTAACAGAGCTGCTAGCTGTAGACTATCAGTCTCGTTTAAATAATTTTAGTAATTGAGGTGTGTTCTGCCAGAACACAAAGCAAATTTTAGATGCAATGCGACTGCATACAAAATTAACAGAAATACATGAGTGGATGCAAAAGGGATGGGAATTCTCCCACACGGTGCAAACTGAGGCAGACTCTGCATTCGCATTGGTTGAAAATGCTTAAACTCAAGCAAAAAATTTGCGCTTAACTCACAGCTTTATGAATCAACTTCATAAAATGTACAGAGATGAGAGGAAAAAGGAGCGAGACTGGAGGAAAATAGGAAAAAGAACCCGGTAAGTCCTGACATCAGGCAGAGTCCGAACTGAACACACTCACACAGGCACACTCCCATACACAGTCAGTTTGTACACTGCTACTTGGCTAATCTTACAGTTTACATCAGTGCATTGGCTGTTTTTATTCCCACAGTGCCAGACCACAATTACTAGTCAAAAACTATTAATTCAGTTATAAGCAAAAAATTCATAAGCACACCACTCATTCTGCATGGATTGTGCAGCTGATAAAGATGTCATTTGCAACAGCTGATACTATTGCATTTCTTGGTTGTTTTTTTACACTGTGACATTGTAGCTGTGTTATTAATATCTCAGCTGTGGAAGGTGGATCCTGAATGAAATCTTACTTGACTTTGCTGAAAACTATGTCAACATCAGTGGTGGTGACGTTCTTGCCATCAGTGATGTGGCAGTCCTTGCAGAGCTTAGCAAAGTTCTTGCCGTTCATCTCCTTCCCTGTGGCCTTGCTGTCCCCGTGGACTGCAAACTTCTGGAAGGAGTTCTCCACCCCTGCTACAGACACTGAGCCCTCAGCCATGCTGACAGACACACAGGCAGTATTTCTCATCAGTGTGCAGGCAAACACAAGGATTCAGTACTGCTGACACAGGCTCACACACAGACACGCTGATAATATATAACATAGCAGCATAATAGTTGCATATGGCTACATTGTCCTAACCTTATAATTGCCCTTCAAAAAGGCAAAATCCTTACTTTGGGTGATGTTCATTTACTGTCTATCCTTTTGAGGACACTTTGTGAAATTAAAGAAGTCACAGAAATCCATAAAGACTCTATTAGCTGATTGACTTCTTGCCTGCCAAGAAATGTCTGCCATGATGGTCAGTCTAAATAAACATTTTCTCTCTCCCTCTCATACATACACACAAATACACACATAGGCACATCAATCACCAGCTACTCTAATACCAGTTTAATACAATCAACCTAATTTCCAAAGAGTTTCTATGCTGTTCAGTCTGCAGTGACTGAACAGACACGCTCTTTCTCTTTCTCTTCCTCTCCTCTACTCAATCACACACACATACACACACAAACTCACAAACATAAACCAACACAGACTTATCCGTCATATCCATGTATTTGTTACTGCTGTCTGCCGGTCAAGCTGATGGAAATAAAGATGCACTGTAGATTCAGGAGTGTTGGTTATTAAACTGTGACATAAAAATGTGATTTATAAAAAAAAAACAGAACCAAAAAGAGGCTTCAATTATTTCTTACGTGAAAATTTGTTCTTTTTACATTCACAGAGATCATTTAAATACACTTTCATCATGCATCTAAAAGTGTCCACATAAATATTACAAATAACTTGTCATAATTGTAGCATAAACAAAGACATCTAGTCATGGGAACTATTAAATGTCTAGTCCTAAGCTTCGTTTTCTGCTGCCAAGACATTTCCACTCCCCCTTTGCTGTATTACTGGCGGTACCAGTGCATGAACAGCAATGTCAAAAACCCCAGGATTGTACAGTGTACCTGCTGCCGTAAATGGAAGGATGCTCTGAAAATATTCAGGAAAATCCTAATTCATGTACAGCTGCTCAACCTCTTGATCTTCCTCCTCCTTTATCTTCGTCTTTCTCCTCTGGCTCTCCTCTGTCCAGCCACTCCCAGGCTTCCCCACAATGATGAAAGAGATGGAAAGATACAGAGAGACAGGAGGAGAGAGGAAAGAGGAAGGGAGGAGGGAGAGAGTACCAACCGGCACAGTCAATGACATCATGGGTACTCAGCCTCTCTCATGCCCATTCAGTCTCATTAGCTTCTTGCCTCCCTGTACAGACTTGTTTCTGTGGAAGGATTATTTATGTAATATTTTTATTGTTTTATTAGAGTTCATTTTTAGATTCTTTTTTTGTTCTTCTTGTTTTGGGGTAGGTGCTACATAAGTAACAATTGTTATTCTCCTTTCTCCCCAGACTTTGTTTTTCTCACCCATTTGTCCCCTCTGCAACAGTAAGCTCTCAGTTATCTGCCATTCCCACTCTCCATCACTCTCCCAGCCTCTTGCTTTCTCTCTTTCTCTCTCCGACTGTCATTGTCACCAGAGCACTCTTGTCTGGACAAAGATGAGAGCAGCCCTTCAAAGAACAAAGAGCACTGTCAACATAAGACACATTACAGGAAATATAACCCCATTTCACAGCTTCATATCACGCAAACTGAAAATCACGGAGCTGGCTAGTTTGCACTCTGTAAACTCTGACCATAGTGGTCAAGCAGTATTCTACTGCTGGGATTCAGTACATGGGATTCAGTACATGGGTCTACCATAATATAGTCATTTACTAATTACTACAAAATTTTACACTTGCTTTCTTTCTACAAGCAGTATACATACTTTCTGCTCCACATTGTTCTGATAACAATAATAAATTTGCAGACAGGAGTTAAACTGAGATTTGCAAGTGGGAGCCTATACTGGGACATGAGGGACTTTGGTTGAGACCTAAAAATGCTACTCTCCACATATTTATAGATGTGGGAAATGTGTACTGTCTTTCATGTAGAATGGCTGAAACATGAATGGTTATTTATAGTGCACTCATTAAAGATGAATGATCTTTGGCCAAAAGTATTAATAATTTAGCAACAACATCACGAAGCTCACAGTCACCTCTTTCACCTGAAAAAGAAGAAATCATGAGATAGTGTACCTGATTAAACATGCTAGGCTCACAGGAATAAGCCTGTCCTCTAGTGTCTGGATGCCATTATTTCTTGGAGGGTTCACAAGTGTTTTATACTTTGAGTATTTAAAAACATTTTTTCAAGTCATTTTTTTTTGCTTTTAAGGAAATTGGTATTATTAAGGTGAGCTCGAAGGCATTCACATCCCACAATATACACAACATATAGTACCCCAATTATCAGTATGCGGTATTTAAAACATGATATATGATTTCAAGGGCAGATCTAATCCTGACCTGATTCAACCTTTCTTTCTTCCTTGGTGCCCCTAGCATTTGTTATATTGCCTGAGCCAAGAGCCAGCTTACAGCCTGTGCAAATAAAGCTCAGACTCTAAAAATGTTATATTTATGAATTCAGTTAATAACTATTTATAAAACAATTGTAGTTTTCCACTGATTGCCATGCAAATTTGTGACATCAAAGTCTTCTTCAGAGATTTTTGCCCATACTATAAATTATGGGCATAAGCTAAATATGTATAGACATAAGTTTGTAATTTAAGAGTTTGAATAAGATGAAATTTAGGTATTTTTGAAAGTATAGGCATGTTACTCTTGTATATATACGAGTAACATGCCTATATATATATTATCATGCCTATATATATATTATCGATACACCTTTTTATAGTAAATGCATTAGAAAATGTTAATAACGGAGAAATTGGTTGTTGTTTAATATTAGTGTGTATAATAAAAGACATGTCAATAAGTCAGTTTAGGAGTGACAATAAATCCTAACAAATTCTTTCTTTTAAATTTTAGTATTTTAATACCCATTTTGCCTTTAAATAAAGCTAAAATTAAAGATGTATATATTATTGTTTCAGCATTGTCCTCTGGTACTGCAGTGCTTTCACCTTGCATTGTTTTTAAGGTTTCAAATGTACTCCTCTGGGAACCCACATGCTACTACTGATGCGCTGTATTTTGTTCACAGGATAAACAGAACAAGTTGTTTTCACATCATGCACCATCATGAAACTCACTGCTCAGTCAAATGGAAAGCTGCAGGACTATGTGTAACCCCTTGGAAATACTAACCAGTACAGCCAAGTCCTCAGCCATGATATATTTGGGTTTTAGGGGGATATTAATGTAAAATAACATTAGACAGCTCTTCCCTGAAAAACACAAAAAAATCACCAAATGACTTCCGAGTCCTGTGTCTTATTCAACTCGCACACAGCCGGTGTTGACATTACATGTCATGACGGATCTCGTTTTGTACAAAAATGGTAATGCTAACACAGATAGTAGACAGCATCAAGGGATCAACTCATTATGAGTTAAATACCAGTAGCATCATGTTGATACTTATTTGAATAAGATTCTTTTATTATGCCCTTGGTGGCTGATGTTATTTTACTGACAACTTGACCTTTCTGTGTGTGCTTAGCTGAAATTCCTGCTTTGTAAGCAGAATGAGTCACAGTTGCAGACCTCATTACTTTCACTCAGTCACTGAAGAAAAGGGTTCTGTGGGAAGACATCACCTGTGTGCTTATAGTAGAAACAAAGCCTCCCCTTTAAATATCAACAGAAAACAATATTGTCTCCGGTTTGAATAGCAGTTGTAGGATCACAGGAGCCTGTGGTTAGACTCTGGACCTTATACAGACTAGCAGCACTTGACTTACCATTATTTAGTGGACTTACTCATATAAACAGTTATATGACAGATAACTAGAAAATATTCATATTCAGAGTATTTTCTATATTTGTCTCATCCAACATCATCATGGCTGAATCTGGTTTCCCTTTACCACCAGAGGCTTACTGTCCACTGTGTGTGGATGCCCCGAAAGACCCGGTCACCATCCCATGTGGTGACACCTACTGCCTGGAGTGTATCAAGATCTACTGGGACCAGTTTGACCACATGGGTATTTACAGCTGCCCACAATGCCGTTCGACCTTCACGCCACGGCCTGTGCTGAGACGTAACCTGCCTAATGTAAACCACGAGCCATGGCGGCAGCTTCCAGAGCTCACGCCTTTCCCCTACATGCATCGTGAATCCTTCTGCGATTTCTGCGTTGGCCGTCGCAGCAAGGCTGTCAAGTCGTGCCTCATGTGCTTGGCCTACTACTGTGAAACGCACGTCAAGCCTCATTACGAGTCGTCTACTTTCAAGAGACACAAGCTGGTGGATGAGACGGGCCACCTGGACAGGAAGATCTGCCCCCAGCATGAGAAAGGGCTGGAGCTGTTCTGTCGCTCTGACCAGATGTGTATCTGTGTTCTGTGTACTGTCAGAGAGCACCGCAGCCACAACATTACCTCGGCAGAAGAAGAGCGCATCGAGAAACAAGTGAGTCCAAATTGTTAGTAGCCTACTGTATGTCTGACTCTAAGTGATAAATTGGCCTTTTTTTGGCAGTTCTAGTCTGTATACACTGAATCGGTTGCATCGAGGCCATTTAGAACCCACCGAAATCTTGCTTCAGGTGGGAATCCAATATCAGATTTTCATAAATTTCGTGCATACCGATTTTGAGTTTATAAGGCAGAGGCTGCTTCCAAATTGATGTCACAGACTAAAAGTGCATCTTGTTATCCTGAGTGACTGTGATTTATAAAAGCCTGTCTTCTTACCTCTATTTTTTTTCCATCAGAAAGTCCTGGTGGTCACCCAGTCTGAAGTCCAGCACATCATTCAGGAAAGGATGAAGGAGCTGCAGGAGCTCAAGCATAATGTTGATGTTCTTAAAGTAAGATCAGATTAATGCATTTCTGCATGGTAAAATGCAATGGGTCATTGGCTATATGGGAGAAGATACAATATGATGTGCAATATTTCACAAAATTTAAGGCCATTATGAATAGGATATGTAAATATTTTAATTTGGCACTATCCAGTAGTAGTGTCAAGGATGACTCTTATTCTACCTAATATTTCCTTACAAACTTACTTTACTTTTTAGAGTTGTGCCCAGCGAGCACAGGCAGAAAGTGACAAGACCTTCCACGAAATGCTTCAGGCGGTGGAGCGCTGGAAGGCAGAAATTAATCAGATGATAACGGCCAACATGCAGGCAGCGATGTCGCAGGCTGAGGGCTACTTGGACCGTCTGGAGCAGGAGATATTGGAGCTACAGCGCAGAGACGCAGAGCTACGGCAGATCCTCGAAACAGAAGACAACATTCACTTTCTGCAGGTGCTGGAAGATCATACAGAGCAGCAAAAAAAAAAATCTGCATATTGTTTGAATACTAATAAAAATATCAACTCATCTTTTTGAAAATTTGCACAGAGCGTACCACCCTGCTGGTCTGTTATGCATTAATACCAAAAACTGTGAAGCAACAGATCTAATGTTGGTTACCCAAGATTTTTCCGGATGAATACTCACTGCTGTACAGGGGATATTTTGCAGTTAACCTGTGACTCGTTACCCGACTACAGACAGAGATGTTTACACATTAGACATCAGAATCTATGAGGCTGAGTTTTCTCATTAAGGCTGACAAGACAGTCCAATACTACTAGCCTATGTTTGCTCAAATACTCAAAATTATTTTTTTTATGTTTTTTCTGCTTTCCTCACATTTTAAAGGATAAGCAGGATCAGTATTGATGCTGTAAATGTTCATATAACATAATTTGCTTTGTGAATATTGCACTATAGCTAAGTCAGGACAATTCTAACTGTTTATGTTGTTTTGGTCAGGTGATGGAAATTGTGTTTCTGACTCTTTGGCTAGATTATGGAACTTATATTTTGGTGTTGAACAGAATTTTCCAACCCTGTGTGTTCCTCCTGAGGCCATGGTGCCCAAAGTGCTCATCAACCCTCAGTTCTCCTTTGGAGAGATGAGCAAGACAGCCACAGAGATGAAGGAACATCTGGATGACATCTGCAAGAAGGAACTAAGCAAAATCTCCAAGACAGGTTTGTTCCAGTAAACAATATTCACAAAATATCTTTTTAATGTGAAAACCAAAAAGTGGGCTGCTAATGGGCAAACCTAATGCTGCACCATTTTCACAGTTAGTGAAACCCCCGTGTACATACTTTTGCCAAGAAATGGAGACAAACAACTTAAAGGTAAGTGTCTATCAACTGAAATGTATACAACTATACTGTTAAGCACACATGAATATTGATTAATTACATTTTTCATTTTGGGAAGAGAACAAGGAATTTGTAGATAGTGTTTCAAAGTTCCACCATTTGATTGATGGTATGTATGTCATCCAATTTAGATCATTTAGAAATAAACTAGAAAATGAAATTTATCACAAAATAATGTCCATGTTTTCATATCCAAACAGTTCCTTCCAGAGTAGATTTTCAGGAGCCAAAAAAAAGAACGGACTTCTTGAGATGTGAGTCATCTGCTTTTGGTTCAGTCCACTCGGTGTATATCAGTGTCATAAGAAACAAAGTGACTACATGCATATTTGTTAATCTTTGACAACAACAGTGTGCATTTATATTTATATAATGTATATAATAACGTACACTGACATATTTAGTTGTTGTGGGTGAAAAAAACAACTGTGACATAGTGAAGCAAAAGTGAATGAATCCATCGATCTAAACATAAATAATTTTAAAAATGTGTATTGTGGCTGTTTTCACTCAGATTCCTGTAAGATGTCCTTTGATCCAAACACAGTCTATAAAGAGCTAGTTTTGTCGGACGGGAACCAGAGGGTCACACGGAAGAAAACAGTCCAGTTTTACCCAGATCACCCGGAACGCTTTGATGGCTTCTCCCAGGTGCTGTGCAAGGAACGTCTGACGGGTTTCAGGTTTTACTGGGAGGCAGAGTGGAGCGGGGAGTTTTCCATCGGGGTGGCCTACAAGAGCATCAGTCGCAAAGGGAAGAATTCGCACAGCCTGCTGGGCTACAACGATAAGTCTTGGAGTCTCCTCTGCTCGGACTCAGGCTACTCTGCCTGGCACAACAAAGCAGACAGAGACCTTCCTGATGCTCCCCGGGCTACGCGAATTGGTGTGTACCTGGACTATGCAGGCAACACTGTGGCCTTTTACTCAGTATCAGAGACTATGGAGCTTCTCCACAGTTTCAAAGCTCAGTTCAGTGAGCCTTTGTATGCTGGTTTTGGTGTGGGCTCCTCAGTTACCCTCTGCCAACTGAAGCAGAATCCCACACCTTACTGAGATTTAAACAATGTAATACATTTCTTTAACAAGGTTTCACTGCGTCATGTATTTGATTGTTTGGTAAATAATGTGATGATAATTAAAAAGGCTTCACTTGCGTATTATTATACTATTCCACATTGTAACATTAAAGTACCTATGTTTGGGGTCAGCATAAGTAATATCACAGAGAGGTCTAACTCCTTGTTTGACCACAAACTGTCATTAAATTTAAAATGCAAAAATCAAAGTACGCTTCTTTGATGTTTTGGAGGTGTAGCCCTGTAAAGAAAGACATGCAGATACAGTATACAGCATATAAAAAGCCATTGTACGCAACCATGTTATCATAAGGGTTATATGTAACCCCAAACGGAAGTAATACATCATTTTTTTATTCTGAAACATGTTCTCAGTTCAAAATTATATTTACACCATTAAGGTTAAAGGGACAGTCAGCACAAATTATATTTTAGCCAACTTCTCCTGCCCACCGGCTTTTTTACCTATCTACTTTCAGTCATGCCACTGTTCCTCCTCTCCTAAACATGCCTTTTATTGGTCCCTCTGTTTCAAGTTTAGACCCATTTAAAGGCCATTTTTATCCCCTAGATCACTAAGGGGGCTCAGGTCAGTGCCCCTTCCCTTCTAGCTCATGCCTTTTTCCTGATTTCCTTGAACAGTCCTTGTGTTTTCTTTAACTTTCAGGCTGCAAAGTGCTGTGTTCTGTAGGTGAAATGACCATTCAATGAATGAGAGGGTAAAGTACACTTTTACATCTAGCAGTTATAATTACAGGAAGACACACGTAGGGTGTGAGATTAAAACACTTAGTGTAGCATAGTCAGAGAACAAGGAAGACATTTTAACATGATCATAGGAGGAAAAGTCAAGTGAGGACAACACTGACTCACCTCAGACAAATACAAGTAACACACAGTTCTCTTCGACAAAACTCTTTATGTAAACAACATTCTTGTGATTTTCATCAGGTCATTAATTTTCTGTGAGCATGTTTTGATTCAGTTAACTGCTTCATTGCTTAGTAATGCAAATAGGAACTGGAAAGGAGAACAGTCTAAGTTACAACAGCTCCTTGCTACAGTATCCTTATCCTTTTGATTTACTTTATTTTATTATCACTTACATTCCCAAGTGAAAAGCTAGCATTGCAACCTCTCAGGCTTTATTTAAGTTAGCTTTCCACAGTTTACACATAACACACAGTCGTAATGTTTCGGTGACCTGTGTTATATCTGTTGAGTTGAGCTGAGCTAATACAATATATATATGCAGGTCTTAGGGCATAGGTTTGGTTTTCAGAAGTGGTGGTGCAATGAAGTCAGAGGTTTTTCATGCAGAGTAGGTCAAGGGATTTTATTCAGTGCTGAGCAGTGTCTGTAGTCTTCGTCACAGGCAGCACACTGCCCCAACATATCCATCAGAGAGGATAGGTCAGCATCTACAGTATGTTGCCTGAGCAGTCAAACCCAGGGCAAAAAAACAAAACAAAACAAAAACGCTTCATCAGGCTCTTAAAAACTCTTCAAAGCCATTTAGTATTTCTAATTCAGTTCACAGCTGATACTCTTCAATGCACGATGTGCTCAACCTTTGTTAAACTGCACTAGCTCTACGTTGTGTTAAAAAGTAATGTGATACCCTAAAGAATACAGATCCATGATAACAGTTATACTATTTTCAAGATTAACTCATTATCTGTTGGGTTTCTTTAACACTTGTTGCACAGTACAACCACTGCACCTGACTATTCAACTTTTAATTTAAATTTTTTTATGTCAAATTATTTCAAATAGTAATGGTGTTTATCGTGAGTATAACAAAGAAATCCATGTTCACTTGAGTTTTGAAGATAATTTGTAATAATTAATGATGCATCCTAATATTTTATTTTATGTTAACTGTATGAGGAAAAAAAAATAAAAACCCTGCCAGATTGTTTATTTCAGAAAAGAGCACAATTTAAATGGGAAAGGACTTTGCCTGTACTCTTCAGTTTATATACCACCTCACATGGTAGACTCTTCTGGTCAGATCTCCTCTCTGTCTTTGTTACCTTAAAGACCTCATAGGGAGGAATCAGTGCTTCTCTCTCTGACTCTCCAAGCTTTGAGTACAGCGAGATGTCTGCTCCAGAGCATGTGACAATCTCGAAGCATGACTTGTCTCCAAATCTTTCAGCGCTGGGGTACCAACCCATTGAGCTGGAGGTAAAAGAGCCAAAGCGAATCACCTTATTGAGAACGTCTTGGCTAAAGTAGCTGTTGACTCTACGGTAGCCAGTCAGACATCTTTCCGCCTCAGGTTTGCGAGAGTTGAGAGTTTGAAGGGCGTCAGTCAGGAAAAAGTGAAGTGTGTGATACCTGAATGTGGTCATGTACATGGATTTCTGGGTTCGAACTGCATTATTGAAATCAAGATATACATTTGGTTTGTCGAGAGTATAAACATAAATAGCCATGATCTGTTCTTTACCCAGTGCGGTGGAGGGTCTCTTTCCCTTTTTACGCCTCCATTTTTTGTTGTAATATTTCTCTGCTTCTCCCCAGGCCAGTGTGAAATTTTTGTCTTTGTTTCTCTCATTTGTAAGGTACTGCTTCTTCACTCTGGAGTCCATCTTGTCCTTGCAACCAGTGTACATGTCATCAACAGCATTTGGAGCCAGATCCAGTGGAACGTGACCTTTGAACCAAGATTCTGCAGAGTTCTGCAAAAAAATAATAGAAATTATGAGAAAAAAAAAAAATTGTCCTCGGTCATAATCTAACCTACACGTCAGTGTACAGCAGTCACACTTAAGCAAGCCACCAGCCAGTTTATACACTACCTTTGCAAATCCTATATAGATTCCATAAGTCATTAGCACTGCTGCCCAAACTCCCATCATGGCCATCTTCCACTAGCATAGAAACCTGCACACAAGATACCTCTTTCAGCAAACACGTTGTGAAAGGAAACACAGGGTCAAAAGCAGGTATTTCCAGTCTTCTCTGGAGTCTGATCAAGCACTTGGAATATCAAGGGAAGAACTGAAGGCTTTTATTCACTTACCACAGTTCACTTCCCACATGCTGTAGTGATACTTTGGTGACTTGAGGGATATCTGTTCTGAGCTCATGTTTGTCTTTCACCAGCTGCAGTTCATTCCAATCAGGGGTGAAACCCTCACAGGCCTACACATTCAAGTCACTCCCCTTTGATTGTAATGAATTATATAAGTCTATGCATTTGCGAATTATGTACTTGGTGTTGACCACAGTCTAAGATATGAATACCTTAAGAGTGTTTACCGCTGTAGCAAGAGGTGTTTTTATGAAATATAAATTTTCCTAATGAGTTGCACCCCCTTTTGCACAAAAATGTGCCTGAAAGCAGGAAAGAAAACTGTATGTTTCCTTTCTTTCATGTACAACACATCTCTCTAATGACTCACAAACTTTAAAATCTATCTCAAAAAACAAAAATCAGTGTACACACAGGGTAATTTCTTTAGCGCTGGATAAGCAACTTTTGACAAACCCACTGTGTCAGTGTCCTGCATTGTTTAAATATATGAAAGTGTTTTAAAGGTGAAAAATGCAGTTGGACTGGATCCATGAATCATATGATGTGTTTATTAAAACTACTCTTTCGGTTCTTAATTAAAAAAAAAATTAAACATTATCACAACATATTGTTCATTACAAAACGTTTGGAAAGTTTCAATATCAGCAATATTACCCAGGGATTAAGTGGCTAATTCTCAGCATCGGCGCAATGATCGTCGGCACCAGCAGAGCACCCAGCACTGCAGCCACAAAACATTTCTGCCTGCGTTTTACAAGGACTAATGAAATTATAACCATCAGTATTACACATGCGAACATCATCCCAACCCTTCTTGTATACAAGAGTGTTGAAACATCTCCAAAGTATGCTTTAATTTGCCTTTGATTCAGTTTACAATTTAAATCTCTCCTTGGCATTTTGGTGCTCTCTAACTTGTAAACTACACTGCACCACAGGTCATTTGTCAGGACATCATTGATTTTGAAAACCTCATAGGGAGGTATCAGCACCTGTCCGATTTGGTTTGACGCTGACTAATATGTTACATCAGCCCCAAAGCATGTATAGATCTCAAAACAAGACACATTGCCATTAAAATTAAATGACTGCTTAGTTGAAGCTGCCAAAGTGAAGGCACCAAATGCACGTTTGTGTTCATGACATTGTGGTTAAACTGTTTCCATGTCCTGTGATAAGTGATTCTGCACAATGTCTGATTGTGACGCAGAACTTGAATGGCATCAGTCGGGTAAAAATCGTGTTGGATATGTTTCATTTTTGTGTACATTTACACAACTATAGCATGTTCTTCTTTCAGGTGCTTGTGCACAGGTTTCGTTGCATCTCTCTCAGCTGAAGCCCAGCCAAAACTGAGGTTTCTGTTGAAGATCCACTCAAACACGCCAAACAGGACGACCATAGAGGCTGCTGCAGATCAGCAACCATCATACATGTCATCAATGGAGTCTGTCGCCATATCCAGGGGTAAACCTTCAGTCTTGGTTTTCTGAAGTTGTGGATAAGAAACAACTACATGAGCAGAATCAACAACTTCTCATTGTGATGACTGATAAAATCAATTTTTCTGCTCTTCCTGACACAGATTACAAATAAACTGTACATGTTTTTGGTGAATCTAAAAGAAAGAACTGTCATCCCACCTCAGCAGGTTTCTGAGGCCACCAGAATATTAGAAATGGGTCACGATACAATAGGAGCACCACCGCCAACAACGCACAAAGACTTGCCCAGTTTCTCAGGGATTTCAGCTCACACACTGGTCTTTCGCCAAGCTTCATATCTAAATGAGAAACAAGAATATCCCTTTGAACAAAAACGGACTAACTCTTCAACGGCATGGTTATCCATCAGATTTTTATTATTTTCATTATCAACAAAAAAAGTCCCAGCCGACTGGATTCACAAGTACTACCACATAGCACAGACATTCTTCTACGCTTTTGTTCAGAGGTGCTAGAGCTACCATTTAACAGAAACCATTTAACAAAAGAAACTTTTTTTAAAATTTTTTTTTTACTACAAATGTTTTTTTTTTTCTTTTTCTTGGTTTGCTGCATTTTCCCATTCTTTGTGTATGTATTTGTCATGAGTGCTTCTCACTGGCTCTGTCATATTACTGTTTGCATTGAGGTTCTGCATCTGATAACACTTTTAAATCCTGTTTAGTAGCTGGCTCAGGTAAAAACAAACAAAGGTAAGTCATTGAGTTACAAAGCACAAAGGGGAAAGGCCTGACTGATGTCACTGACATCGAGACAGACACACTGAGATGTAAAGTTGTGTACAGACTGAAGAGCAACCTGAACTGTGCTTATGACAGAGAGAGCAAAACGTTGCATCCAATATCTTCATTACCAGTGGAGGGATTTTGGCTAATTTTTACAGTCACTTGTATTATTATTGTTTCTCTTCTGCTACCCATTGTCATTGTGCAGGTGTAATAATACCATGAAAAAATTGCTATTTACAGTGCTTCATCTTTGCACAACAGCACTTAAAAAATGCAGGAGTTTCCAGTTGGAGTTTAAAGGGCAATGTTTAACTCTGAATAAATATGGTCCTATGAGCGTTAGTCATACTGCGGCCTGAAGTTAGCTGACATTTCTGTGTTTTAAAACTTCATCCATAGGAAAAGAGGAAAATACAGTTATAACAGTCCCAACTAACTAACTATGGAATACTTGCAATGACTACATTTAGGAAAATTTCACAATGTAACATTTACAAATGGTGTTGGACATTATATCATTATTTAAGCCCAGATTCAGACCTAATAAGGTGTCCTGTAACTCATTTCAACACTTAACACAGTGTTGAAAGTGTCAAGCCTGTTGCAACTCACGTAGCATAAAACAAGCAAAAACAAGAAGGCTAACAAACAGAAGTAAAAAAATTACAAGTATCAATAAAAAATATCAATAAGTGGGCCCTTAAAAGCAGTGATTTCTGTAAATTAGCCAGTTTTGGTGTTTTTTGTAACAAATTCCAATCACCATTAGCAGTTAGAGAACAAAAAGTTTTTTTGTTCTCTTTGGGCTAAACACATTAAGCTCCAGTCTGTTCAGCTAGTTACCTAGCTAAACCAACCAGTGCATGTAATTTTAATGATCCATATACTGCACTGCATACTGCTGAAGTATCACTGTATAAACTCTTATAACAGTAGCTGCAGCATATTAGCTGGCAAGCTAACGTTAAGAAAGTTAGTTTATTTATTGATGTATTAAGTTATATTTTTGATTTTACTGATAACCTTTTCCTACAATTTTTCAACTTTTGGTCCATATAAATATTACTAGGAAAATTTTACAACCACAGTATTGTTCATGTTGTCATGATTCGTCTCTGGGGCTCTCTTGTTTGCTCCCCTGGACCTAACATCCCTACTCTTATTATTCCTGTCTCTGCCCAGTTTATTTTGGCCTACGTCTTCTGCCACTCTGCATCTTCCCACCAGATGTCCCCAGTCTTTCTTCCTGTCTCCATATCCACCTGCTTACTTGTTTTTCCAATCTCAATCCAATTTCCAATTTCAATCAAGTGAGCTCCCCTGCCCGCTCACGCACCTGTTCCCAGTTTCCTCAACAACCCAGCCAATATTTAAACCCACCATTGCCACCAGCACCTTGTTGGATCAGCTGCTTTTGTCTCTGTGTATTTTCCTATATGCCTGTTACCTGGTTAACAGGAACTGTTGTCTGTCTGTCTGTCTGTCTGTCTGTCTGCCTGCCTACCTACCTATGTGCTTGTCCACCAATCCAAATTTGTAAGCCTTTGTATTCATGATCAGTTTCACCATTAAAGACACTTCACTGCATCTGCTTGGGTGTGTGTCTGCCACCACCACCCTTGACATAAATAAGCCTTTTAGACCATCAAATCAGTATCAATTCAAAAGAATGGCATAAAAGCATATGGAATGTAATTTCACTGTCATGATGTTTACACTTTATATCACAGAAAACCAAATTTGACACAAACATATATTTGATATATCCTTTATTGAAAGACACTAGCATCAATATTATGCTCTAGAAAGAGTCAAATGTGGCAAAATGAGGTGTTTCTGATTGTGGCACCTCATGGACAAGATTCTTTCCTGCATCCTACCAGATGTGCTTCTGTGCACATATACAGGTAAGCTGAGCTTCTAATGACATGTGTGATGTATTGTTCTGAGTCTTAGGAGGGGAAAGGAATTTCCTGACAACTGTATGAATTGACACATCGGCGTACATGCTGTGTATACTGTGTATATGACCATTGCCCTCATTCAATAAAGGCTACTGGGGCTCAGTATTTTAATTTTCCAATGACTGTGTTTTCCTTCTGTACTCAAATTGCCATTTTTGCCCTTTGTTTACTGGCTGGATCTGCTGAACATTCTATAGGAAACATTGACAAGTGGGTCTTAGCTGATCTCAGTGGTTTAATTGGGTCTAATGAGAGCAGCATTGCAGCTCATTGATGAGCACTGTTACACAACAAAGATCCTGGGTTCAGTTCTGGAGCCTTTCTTTGAGGAGTTTGTACGTCACTTTGTCTGCTTGGATTTCGTCCAGGTGCTCTGGCTTTTGCCTTCTCGTCAAACTCACGCAAGAAGCAGGTTGCAAGCAATTGTTCAACATTATGGGAAATACGCTTTTTTGCCCCCTCTGAGAGAGTAATGAGAAAATCAATAATGCTCTCATGTCTGTGCATAAAGTATAGCTAGAACCAGGGTGTGCTTAGCCTAATTTAAGATTGGAAGCTGGGGAATACGGCTAGCCTTGTTATGTCTAAAATTTTCAAAAAAAACCTCTGAAGTACCACCCACTCTAAGCTCACTATTTTAATCTCTGTGTCTCATTTGTTTAACCCGTACACAAAGAGAAATGTAAAAGCAACAATCTTTGTTTTCAGGGAAAGTTATATGCTGTAACTGTTGGTTGGTGAAAAAAAGGCAGTCACAGTGTCTGTGCACAGCTTTGCAGAGTCCTGTCATTATAGAGATGTTTGCAAGTTTGGTACAATTGTGCCTGAACCAGAGACCAGTGTAAGCCTATACCAAACCTGCCGAAGCAGACATGTTGAAATATTAAGAAAAAGCATACCCACACCTAAGTTGTCAGTCAAACATATTTACATTCTATTTATAACTGAAACATTTGAGATGCCTAATACCTATAAGAGGAAGGAATGAGGGCACACACTCTTTGTCTCTCAGTACACACACTCATACGCACAAATTCATAAAGTTTAGAGATAACACACAGGAAACAAATAGATCTACACACTATATAATCTACCGCGTGTAGACATGGAATTCTGACATAGTCAGACTGAAGCGATGCCAGCATCTGAATAAGGCTGGACTGCTAAAGAGCACACAGGGGTAAGAGTGCGTAAAATTTATTTGCATCTTCTGCATATTATTAACTGTATTAGTAGTGATCTTACACATATTGTGCCATTTGTAACAATAATTATTTTAAAAATAGTGACATAATATGTTTTTGTGGTAATATTGCCATTTTTTTCTATATAAAATATGAGGTTACAGTCTTTCAAATTAAGCCAAATATTTATTTGAAAATGTTTGCAGGTATCTGAACAGATAAGGTGCAGCTAAATTTAATTTCTTGGCATTTATGTTGAAAGTTTAGATTCTCAGATTTGACTAATAAACAATTTTTCCGCTGCCTGTTCCGACAAGGAAGTGTACTAGCATTTAAAAATCCTACATTGAAACAATTTTCTCTTCAAAACTGTCATGATGTTCTGTAGCACTATTGTTATCTTTTTATTTAATATTATTATTTATGTTAAATTTCAGACTTTTAAAAATGTATCTTTAATTTATCCTTCCCTCTAAACTTCTTTCTGTGCTGATTTTGTTTGTCTCTTTCTTCCTCAGGTGTTTTAATTTGCCACTTGTTTCCTCATCAGACCTGGTTCACTGCCAGTAACCTCTCTGTTCTTGACTACATTTTTTTCTGTTTGAAGCAACCCATTGTCAAATTACTGCATACGGTGGTGGAGATAAATTTACCAAATTTCATCATTCTTCTGTTCAGTTGATTTGTGACAATAGAAATACAGAAGGTGAGACCTGTTGAAGGAAAGTGTTGAAACAGTCAGAGAGAGGAGGTAGGACAGAAGGGACAGGTTTAGGGACAGTATCCATCCAGAGTTCTTCTTTAAACCTCATCCTCCTGCTTCTCCTCCATCATGACTGCCAGACCAACAGTCATGCTCCTGATGGTAGTGGTCCTCTCACTGCCAGGCTACATTCACTGCTTCCAACCACTCTTCTCATTTGATTCCACCACTCACCTCGACATCACACAAAGGACAGTCCTCAGGAAGACAGCTGATGTCTGCAGAGATATTGCTGCCTCTGGGGGACAGGACTTCAGCCTGACTGTGAGTTGGAAAGCTACACTGAAACAAGGAGACTGGGAGAACTGTTCTGCATTCAATGATCTAGATCATGCATTATATGTTTTGTATTTATTTCTGTTCTGTGACATGGGGCAAATGTTTTCACATTATTATTTAGGGTCAACTTCTTGGACAAGATGCTGAAAAATGTATATAAATGGATCAATCATAACTGAATTTTGAAAATAAAACAACT
The DNA here is from genome assembly GCF_016859285.1 of Xiphias gladius. Lineage (NCBI taxonomy): Eukaryota > Metazoa > Chordata > Actinopteri > Istiophoriformes > Xiphiidae > Xiphias > Xiphias gladius. The sequence continues at coordinate 21,524,228 of NC_053414.1, read as the reverse complement.
GATATTACAGTATCTCAATATTTTGCACTTTTGCACAGAAGTTCGGAGCAATTTTCCTCCTTGAGGCAGGAACATGAGGGTTCAGTGTTTGCGTTTGAAACCTACATTCTCCGTCAAGCAGTTGTTTTTCTTCTCTACAGATTGATGAGAGTCTGTCAGCTGACAAGGTGCAAAGGGCCTGTTCCTCTACAGGCACTTCCACATCTCTCATCTCTACTGTCTTGTTCCAAACTTCCATTGCAAGTATATACTTCAGCAACGCAATAGTGGATGTGGTGTTTGCCCTGAGTGAGGCTCACCATTTTGATTCTGAGGTCTTCCAGGAAGGACGGGATGTCATCACAGAAGGTACACATAAAACATTGCTTTCCTATATATATATCTCAATGTTTAAAATGTTTCAAAAGTTAAAATGAACTCTTTACAGCCATCAAAACACACAAAAAATTATCTAAAAAGCAATATCTTTTTGACATTTGATGTTATTGTCACGTTACGTCAGGAAACAATGCTCAAAAAAATGTTGGAAGTCATATCTCTCTGGAATGGATGAATTCTACAATAAACCATAAATACTGCAGAAGACAGTGTAGCCAGCTGTTGGTGCCAAATGGCAAAAAGAAGTATTGTACTGTAACAGCTTAAACTTCATCTACGGTGATTTATATCCTCTGCTCGGTGTCAGGTGTACTGAAGGTGTTGAAAGTGAGACCAGATTTCTATGGGTGGATCAGCTCATCATTGCTATTCAAGAGACAGTTTGAATTTCACGCTTTAATTTTTTATGAATCCCTTCCACTGATAAGAGAAGATTTCCCATTGGTAAACATACCAGACAGCAGCATAAATATGGTCAATTAGGGATATCTACTGCATTTCAATAAGACATAATGGGACACTCATTTTCGTATCAGCTACACATTGTCATTTGAGTTTAGAGTGGTAGTATATTTTTGCATCTTGCGTAGTGCAGCTTCAGTTTGAACCTGACACACTCTGTGCTATTCTGCTTCTGAGGTGTGTGAGGAAAATTATGGTTATGATGTGTTTCCATCATGTACAGACTTCACAATTGAACTTACTTGCTGTGTTTGTAAGAAGAGCTTGGTAGTAGAATATCTGGTGGGACACGTTTACTGACGATTAAGAGCAGGAATGTTCTGGCGGGGATGTTGCCTTTGCTGGGGTCATGTCGACCTGGATGGGTTGGATGTCTTGATGTGAATGTGGCACCTGTAAGGGAAAAAGCTCTCTTTTTCCCTTACAGGTGTGTCTACCGTCAAGGCCAGTGTGAAGCTGGAGAACTTTTTTGCAGGGAGATGGACTCTCGGACGAGTCTGTCACACCCTACAGGTGAGGTTGATGATTATTTTGTTATCAGTTTTTTTGGGTGGATGGTGTTGTTTTGGAGGCAAAAGGAATTATTAAAAACAATAAGCAATGGTGGTGTTGCAAATAATGTTTCATATTCTGTATATGAAGGACTTCTGTACTCTGTATTCTGTATTCTGTATTCTGTATTCTGTATATGAAGGACTTCTACAGCCACAGTAACTGGGTGGAGCTGGGGAGCAATGCTCCTTACAGCGTTCTGATCACACCGGACCAACCACTTGAGAACCTGGCAGGTATGATACTGCCTCCTGGGTGTAAAGTTATGGTTTCAACAGCGACTGTTGTCTACAAGACTGATTAACTCTATATACGCTTCAGTAGGAAATAATCCAAGGCACATTGTCACCTGTCAGTTAACAAACACCTACCCTGCTATAACTCGCAAAATATTTTTACTGCATATTTTATATAGCATACTTCACTCAACACACAATCCTACAGTTTAGTACACCCATTGTGCTGCCCATTCAAGAGAAATTTAAACATTTTAAAATCTATCACTGATTAAAATCTGCAGCGATCACAATTTATTCTGTAAAAGGAATCATTAAATGGTGGGTCTGCTTATTCATAGCAGCTTACCAGACTCTGAATAGAATTATGTACTTATATAGACATATTTCGCTCTGCCTCATAGTATAATGGTTAATGTCATTTAGTGTAAAACTTTTTTTTCAAATTTTCTTTCAAATATTTTATACTATATTTTCAGATGAATTACCCATGCTATCATGTTTATTTGCTCACTAACTCTGCTGTAGGCCCAAGTACTCCAACCTGTAGAAACTGTATAGGAGGGAACTGTGCTAACAACCTTCTGTGAGAAGTGAGAAGCCCCTGCTTCAGCACTTCAGGCTACTTGAACTTAATCTCTTCAGTGAAACCTGCAGGTAACCTAAAGGAATCCTCCACATTTATATTGTGTTCCACTATTAGTATTTCGTGAACATATCCAGGTAACAAATATAGCAAATATAACAAATATTCGCTCTGTTCTAAGGTAAATGCAGCCACGGGGTTTTTTTTGACCAGACAAGCAAACAGGACCCAGAGGGGGGCATCAATAAGGATGGTATTGGGTCTAGTCATGGCTCCCTTCACCACAAAGCAGCCGATTTGGCTGTGACTGCCACTATGGAGCTACTGGAGGACATCAGAGTAGCTGTCGGAGACAAGAACTTCCTGCGGTATGGGCCGCCTTTATCTGAGCCATTTTGTGACCCTATATAACAGGAATAAAAAAATGACTAGTGTAAGATGGATGTAGGGTTTGTTTGGCGGTAACACCAAATGAAAGCAAAGACAAAGAGCATTTCTCTATGGCTATTTTTTCACATTGACATAAAATCACTTGATATGGTGTTGAAACAATGGTAATATTTAGGCTACACATCTAAAGATCATTCACTTTTCAACCAAATTTAGCTCAACTTTAACTGCAGCATCTAGATGTATTTTGTCTTGCAAATCACAAAAGAACACTCTTACTGGACTTCTTCTAAACCTTTGGTTTTTTGTTGTTGTGCTAAGAAGAAGCCTGATCAAGGTCAAATAGTAGTCAGTGATCACAGATAAATTACCCAAAATCATCAGGATAACCCATATAAGAAACACTCACTAACAACATGAAAGGGTAATTATGTTTTTGCTCTCTCTTGTTCCTCCAGACTGATAGGCCTCTCCCAGTCCCCTGTGCTGTGTTTTGTCATTGACACCACAGGCAGCATGAGTGATGACATTGCCGAAGCAAAGAGAGTTTCCTTTGACATCATTGACTTTAAGAGGGGAACTCAGCAGGCGCCCTCTGCCTACATTCTGGTACCTTTCAATGACCCAGGTGGGTAACTCACAAGGAAGTGTTTGTAGTTCATTACAGAGAAGGGAAGCCTGTTATTGTTTGAGCAGCGCCTCTGACTCCAAATCTTGCCTCCAAATAAGGTCCTACTGTGGACCTGATTAGTAGTTTTTACACCACTGTAAAATGTGTCTGTCGCCTAATAGCCACAGCGTTTAATACAATGAGTGATTGGGATCAGTTATCTATTCTCTATCCAGATTTTGGACCACTGATTATGACCACCGATGCAGATGAATTCAAAGACAACATCAACAATCTGTCTGCAAATGGAGGAGGAGACATCCCAGAGATGTGCTTATCGGGACTGCAGGTGTTTGACATTATAATGAACACTTTTCCACTGTTATGCAACAGTTCCAATCCTGGAATCATAATGTCAAGAGACAATTCCAATTAAAGTCACCAAACAATAAAATTTAGTTATTGCCTAGCCATACTTATTACTTAATACGCTGATGCATAATTAACCTTGAAATTTAAATCAAGAAATCGATTTTCATTCAAATCAAAGTTGAGTCAAGTATATTTTTATTCTGGACCATTTTTTAGGTCAAATAGTCTCTAATGAATAATAGTTTTTCCTGTCCTGTATATGACTGACAGCTTGCCCTGACTGGGGCTCCACCCTCCTCTGAGATCTTTGTCTTCACTGATGCTCCAGCTAAAGATGCCCATCTGAAAAGCACCATCACTGCCCTTGTAGAGAGCACAAAGTCTGTGGTAGGAGTCGACTTTGCTCAACTTTTACATCCTTGCTCTTTAAATTTCAATTCATTCCATACAAAATAGTAGGTAAACAATTGTGGGCTTATAAAGTATATCATATATGTTCTAATATAACCTTTACAAGTATTTATTTTTCTATCCTTATACCTTTAGGTTACCTTCCTGCTGACAAACCCCCTGGCCAGTCTACGGCGCCGCAGAGATAGTCACGGTGTGATTCCACGTTCATTGAGCAACCCAGGTGCCCAGCTGTACCGGGACCTTGCCCAAGCTTCTGGAGGTCAGGCCATTGAGGTCACTAAGTCAGACCTCGCTCTGGCTACAATTGTTATAGAGGATTCATCAGCCGGCGCTATGGTAAGACACTGAACAAGAAAAGCACACCTGACTGAAGAGGGTACTGTGAAGTATGTGTATAAATGTGAAGTTTCTGTTCCTTCCTCTTTCAGGTGACAGTTTTTCAGGTAGTGAAGAATCCTGGAGGGCCTGACAATTTTACATTTACTGTTGATGGTTCATTAAGGAACATGACTGTATACATCACAGGAGCCTCATCTCTCAAATTCACTCTCACCAGCTCCACAGGTGCTGTTATTGCTAATGTCCAGTTTTGATTGTTCCATCAATCCATCCTAAAGATCTTAGGATTTTTATCTATTTTTTTGCCGGTACTGTTATTTTTAACATGTTTCTGTCTCCTCCAGGTGTATCTCAGAATTCCAGTCAGTCCAGTGGTCCTCTGGCATCTTTCACTACAGCAGGAAACCTACGTCGTTTAAGCCTCAATGCTGACAGTCAAACAGGATCATGGCAAATCAGTGTTAACTCTCATAGTTCTTACTCTGTTAAGGTCACAGGTCAGTAATATGATAGAGTTCACGGATGTTTATATAATGGCCCACCTTTAGCCAGTGAGAGTTGGAATTTTCGAAAGATTTTATTTCACAGGGTTTTGTCTACTGTTGTGTTTGCAGTTGTAAATCTGTTTTATGTGTGTATATGCATCAGGTCAAAGTTCACTGAACTTCATTTATTACCTTGTGGAAGCACATGAAGGAGCCCATGGGGACTTCAGCCTAAAGGAGGGACGACCTCTTTCAGGTCAGACCACTTTTATAATTACTGTCATCTTCATCTTTACAGTTTGAATTCAGTCTTATTTCCTCATTGTCCTCGGCGTCATCAGCCGAACCCTGTTCTGTCTATTTCAGAGACTCTCACTCTTTTTATCTCTGTACATTATGTTTATTTCCAATGACTTGTCACAGTGATACACATTGGGTTTTCCTTTCTCGCTTGTCACAACTTGCAGGTGGTAACGTCAGCCTCTTGGTTTCTGTGACAGGAAGTGAAAGAGTTAAGGTCACAGAGGTGATTCTGTTTGACAGCTCTGGGCCAACGGAGGTCAACGGATCACTACAGGCATGTCATATGTAACACTTGATAAACTTAAAGGCCCGTGCCTAGTAGCTAAAGTGTTCACGTTATATTAATCTTTACCAATTCCGAACAAAAACTAAAAAAAAAATGATTTATTTTCTACTTCTTTTCTAGGGAAGCCATTGGGTGTAGTCGATGTCACTATCTTTTCTGACAGCTGAGTTTCACATCTTGAAAAATAGAATGTCCTTAGAAACAGTGCTGGCATCTTTTATTATCACACAATGATAATCTCACTCTGACAAAAACATAAAGCTTTAAGCAAGTTGGTTTTAAGTCTACAGGACTCTCTTGAAATGAATAGGACACAAAGAAGAAAGGAATGGGGCAGTTGAAGCAGGTGTTTAAAAAAGAGAAAAAGAATTGAATATCTTGAATATATACACAAATACAGCCACTTACTGGCACAATGAACTCAAAAACGGCTTTAGCTGGCAACTGCTCTGGATTCCAAGTTCTGACTGTTCCCCGGGCAGAATCAAGAGGTTTACGCTAAAATATTGGGACGCATCAACATAAGCCTTTCACTCTCACGTTCTCTCACTTTTCCGCGTTCAATAGCTGCCCTTCTTTTATTCTTTGTCTTATTACAGACCCATTTGGGAAACTCTGGATAACTGGCAATAATTTGTTGTTAATGGGCTTCCACAAAATCTCAAATGTTGTCATTTAATATTTCTCACTGGTTTTAACACAAAGCATGAAAAGCATTCAGGATTATTTGTGGCATTTAATGACAGAATGGAGAAGTTATTGTGAAAGATACATGTTTTTCTAGCCCAGATTACAAAGCAGGGCTGCAGCAGAGAAACATTAATTCCTCATATTAAAGTCTCCTTTTCAACAACGTGTGTCGTGCTCTCTCTGTCCTCCACAGTCGATGGGAGGTGTTCACTTCCTGGTGACATTCATTGGAGTTCCAGCAGGTGACTTTGTGGTTCGCCTGAAAGGAGAGGACAGCAGCTCCACCTCCTGGTCAATGCCGAGCAGTTTCCAGAGACAGGCCTCCACACATATCAAGACCTCCAGCATCTCTGTTACTGTGAGCAGTCACATTCTGTTTTCTGCTTCAGTGAAGCAGTTCTTTGCTTCTGCATTTACAAAGTAAAATGTTTCAAGGGTTTTCATGAAACGTTTTACCTTTTTCCGATTTTCCTCTGTGCTTCTATAAACAAATCATTATATACAATACCTCCCCTCCGTCCACTTTTCCAGGCTCAAATCAACAACACCAACATAGAACCAGGCTCCACCACCTCCATCCCTTTCACGGTCGCCACAACCACCAACGGAACTGTTGACGACTCTGCAACTGGGGCATTCACAGTACGAGCCAACAATGACCGCAGCTATACTTCCACTTCCCCCAGCACCGTCACCATCGCGGCAGGAAGTGGAGGCACAGCCAATGGCACTGTGACCTTAACAGTACCGACCAGCGCTGCATCAGGAACCGACGTCACCCTTACCATTGAGGCAGAAAACACAGCTGCCAGTGACATCAACTACTCTGTCCTCCGGTTTTCTGTGGCTGCCAGGGTACGAGCAAAAAGATGAGGAAGTGGTTTGGTGCAGTGTGATTAGAGCAATACTCTGTGTAATATTTTTCAACATAAATACATTATTGTTAAATCAGTGTATATAAATAATGGTCAAATGCAAAATGACATAAAAGGAGAGATACTGGGTAGCCTCTGTCTTACATCAACAGTATTGCAACTTCTAATACTCTTTAAGACCTTAAAACCACATTTCCCATTTGTGTGATATTAGACTATAATTTACGTTCATTGGCCATTTATTTTCTTCAATTTGATGGACAGTTCAACAATTAGGACAACAATTACTGATGTTAAAATGTCATTCATGGCTGATGAAACTTTGCACTTTTCTTGATGATTTGCACGATGCCCCATTCCTGTCTTTTTTTCTTCATCTCTCCCACTTCTCTTTCCCCGTGTCCAGGTGACAGACGTTAACCGCCCTGTGTGCCACGTAGTCAGCACCTCACCCACCAGTTGTGCTCCCTCTGCATCGCTCTGCGCCTCCCACCAGTGGGAACTCACTGCTAATCTCACCGATGGTATCAACGGGACCGGCATCGAGACTGTCACCATCCGCCGGGGGGACGGTAACCTCACCGCCCTCACAGTGGCCGGGGGAGGGGGGCGAGAACATTACAGCTGGCTGCCGTGGACAGAGTCGGGAATGTGGGGATGTGTTTGGGACAGGCCAGGGGATCCACCACGGCCGCGACTGTGACTACAGCTGCGGTTGGCACAACATCCGCAGGAGGGCGCACTTTGAGCGTATCACACTGTCTCTGCATCACTGTTGTGGTCTCTCTCCTCTGGAAGTAAAAGATCAACGTAAATTGCGCTCTAAATGTAGCATATGAATCAAGTGATATTGCTGAAAGTCTTTAATCAATCTTCAGATTTTTTTTCCATCCGGAAGTGTTTAAATTCAATGATCTCTTCTTGAAGAAAAATAGATTTATTTTCTTTCTTTGTGTTTTGGGTGTATAAAAAAATTGGGGAGTTACTAGGTAAGATTATTTTTATTCCGGCGGTTGTGTAGATTTACTGCAGTCATCATAGCTGAGTGGTGAAGATAATGTACAAGTGACAGCTGCTGCCATTGCTGCAACGGCTGCTATTTGCCAGACTAAACTCAATGGAAAGTCAATGGAAAGATTCTCCACAAATAATAATGCTTGGTTTTTTTTTTTCCACAAGTAGTTTTAGGGCTTCAATTGATAGTTAAGTTTCTTCCAATGTGTAACTTGTTGGCAAATTAAAACATGGCTGTATTAAGGGGAAATTCAATTTGAAGTGAAGTATGTTTTTTGGGAGTCTTTGCTTTATTGTCAAGTGTATCTGTGGCTGTGGCTGATACATGTTGATGAGCAATAAACTGAACTCCATTCTTAACAGCTTCCTTACAGAAATCTGTGCCTGATGTAAGACATACATCATTACCAGGAGGGAGCTTTTCATTCTGAGATACATCTACAGTGTTACCTACCATCGATCTGCGGAGAGAATTGCAGGAAATATTTTTTGATAAAGAGGTGGAAGAGTGTTCCCACTGTACTTTCTCTCAATCTGATCTCAGTCAAGTCTGATGTAACCACATCCACACAGTTAAACTCTAAACTTTGATTGATGCTTATCTATTTATTCGTAGATATTAAATATTATAAGGAAATATTTCAGACCTGAAACCAAATTTTCAGAGGCTATAAAGTTTGCCATTTCCTGTGTCTGGGGTATTTTGATCACATGATACCCTCCAGGCAAGACAAAATATCATCACAGCAGGTACTATGGGAAATATTTACCTATTCACACTTTTCAGTAACTTCATGTAAGCAGTAATCAAATTACTCTATGTTAGCAGTAATCATAGTAATTCAAATGACACTGACAATGCTAGCATGCTAATGTTTAGCAGGTATAATTTTCACCCTTTTAGTTTAGTATACTAGCCTGCTAACATTTGCTACTTAGAACTAAACACACAGGAAAGAAGAGGCTGATGGGAATGTCATTAGTTTTTTCCAGCTAAGTTGTCATAAAGCAAAGTTTTGGACGTCTTGTGTCAAACTCTCTTCCCCCTTCAGATAGTGTTTCCCTCCCATTAAAATGGTCTTTGCTATAGCACCCCCCTCTGTGGTTGGGGTTAGGGCCTAGGTTAGATTATGATTAGGTGTAGCAGAGATAACTGGTAAGGGTGAGGGTAAGGTTGGGGTCAGGTTAAGCACCACAAAAGATGATTTGTTGGGGTTAGGGATAGTGTTTGCTTCAGGTTAAGGCCAGGAGAAATGAATATCGATAGGGAAGCAGTCTTTGACACGACAGGACAACTTAAAAGTATAACCTGGTGACAGATGCAAAAAGAAGTAGAGGTGTTCAGCAGAGGTACAAACGAAATATTTATCAACATATCTCAAAGTGTACTGGCGATACCGAACCACCATTGTTACCTATCAAATCGTCAGCTCTTAGCAATGGAGCTTGTCTTACTGGTGACTGAGAGCACCATTTGTCAGGTGCTCTCAGTGTGTTACTTCCTTGTTTAAAGCATATTAAAGGCCATGAAAGCCACAGAAACTATCAGAAACTGATCTTTGTTTTTTGTAAATAATAGGCCACTGAGTTATTACCTCATGTACCGTGCTTATATAGACTAGTTTTGTATTGTGTGGACGAGCAAAAAAATGAATGGTGATGCATTCACTTAATGTTATACATACGGAATTGCCTTTGAACAGTGATGTGACCACTTAGGAAAAAGTGAACTACATAGTCGATGACTGCGAATGAGCTGAACAAAGTAATTTGAATCAACAAAGTGACCTGTGATTTCCACCTCTAAAATGAAAAGTTAACCAAATAGCTGACAATAGTTGACAACCCCGTGGTGGTGCTAGAGTGAAACTCAGGGGATCATAAAAAGTCGTCAGGATACATCATTAGTTCATCCAATAATCCATGTTGCCTGTAAGACTGACCCCAAATGGCAATAAAACACATATAAACAGAATTGAAATGAGGAATAATAAGAGACACAAAAAATAAGAAGAGCAATGCAGCACAAATCAGCATTTTGCTCAGTTTTGCTTCAGTTGTACTAGACTCTTAGTGTTACATTTTCCTGTTGAGGTGTGTCTGCTGTGAAGGCTGATGTGAAGGTGGGGAACTTTGTTGCTGGGAGGCAGACTCTTGGACAAATCTGTCACACGCTACAGGTGAGGTCAATTATTATATTATTACCGTAGCAATTTTTTCTTTTAATTTTATTGGATGGTGCTACCTTTTCGGACGTAAGAGACAATGATGGGAAATAATGTCACATATTCTGTATATTAAGCACTTATACAGCCACAGTAACTGGGTAGAGCTAGGGATAACCAATCCCTACAGCACTCTGTAGGATCCTGCTGTCTGAGAGGACTGTATGGTTTAAACAGATGATTGTGATGTTGATTGCACAAGAGGAAGATGGCACTGTATACATGGTAAAAGCCTTTTTGCCAACTACTTGTAAACAAAACACTTACCAGACTACCCAAATTTGCATACTAAACACAAATGTAGGAGATTCCTAAAAGTTAGCTGCAGGCTACTTCAAAAACCGTCTTTGCTGAAGTAGCCTGAAGTGAGAAGCCCCTTCATCAACACTTGAGGCAGAATGTTGTCTGCAAGAATCCTTCCTGTACAGCTCCAACAGGTTGGAGTATCTGGGCCTGGAGCGTATTAAGAGAGAAATGAACATAACACATCTTCAAAGTTTCACATCACATTCCCTGAACCAATCAGATATGCAGTCAGCCCTCTCTCTGGCCACTACTGTTATAGAGGATTCATCAGCCTGTGCTGTGGTGAGACACTGAACGAGAACATTAATAGCTGAATGAAGATGTTATAACACATTTGCAAATTGTGTACTGTATTTTAGCACAAAGTTGTGGCCAAATTGTTTACCCAGACAATATTTTCTTGCAATTGATTCCTCTCTCACAGCAGCTTTTGCTCCTTCCTCTTTCAGGTGACAGTTTTTCAGGTGGTGAGGAATCCTGGAAGGACTGATAATTTTATATTTACTGCTGATGTAAATATCGGTAAGCAACACGATCATCTAGATCACAGGAGCCTCGTCTCTCAGCTTCACTCTCACCAGCTCCACAGGTGTTGTTATTGCTAATGCCCAGTAAGCAATAACCATCACCAGCTCATCAGCCTTTTATAACTCCCATCATCTGCCATTAGGAAAATATTTAGCATTGTCTGAACTGATGGAGCAGCACAGACAAAGCTGCTCTACCAGCAGGTTGCTGTTATGTAGCAATCAAATACATTACCGTCTATGTACAGGCAGGAGAAGGCTTTTAATTGTCCTGGCACTGAGCACAAAATGTGAAATAGCATATTTTTTCACTTGCCTCCAGATACAAATAGATTGAGGCTAATTTGCACAGGTTTTTGAGGTGTTTACCACTGGGATTTCTGCCACCCCATTGCAACAAAGGTGAATTAAAATAAATCTGTCAAAGTATTGAAAAATACTGCTTGATTTATTTGCAACTGTCTGTCTAAATAGTTATATTTTTTATAATATAATCTTGCTGCTAAATAATTTGATAATACTAATGTTATTGTGATAAATCCACTGGTAAATAAATAGAGTAGGGGAGGAAATATGCTTTGTTTTGTTTTGTTTGTTGGTGAGCTGATCCTTTAACATGCTAAATCCTACTGCATGAGATCTTTTCTATTAGATATTTAGATATTTAAATAAGATTCCTCTGTCACAACCGTAGAAGCAGAAGCAAGAGAATCTTTTGGATTACCACCTTTTTCACAGCAGACATTTTAAATTTCATAACAGGAAAAAACAAAGGTGAGACTAATAACATTACTGACGGCCTTGCTGTATTCATTGCCAATTATTGCCAATTGTGTCCACATACATTTTTGCTGCTGTCATAAAGGTCAGTAATTGTCTCAAAGTTTTACTCTGCTTTTCCTAAATTTCTCAGGTGGGGGAGGACTGCGATGACATCCTGAAGGAGAAGGGTGTCCAAATAGGGGCCATGATTGTTATTTCAATTCATTTCAATTTTATTTATTTATCTCCCTAGGGTGATGTATTATTATTATTATTATTATTATTATTATTATTATTATTATTATTATTATTATTATTATAACTGAAGAAGTGCGTGCTGAGCAGGATGATCGGGGAAGTAGGTGGTTTGCAGTCACAGATCCAGACTCTGCAGCTCCGGAGACCGCAATATTTGCAGAGAGTGAAAGTAGGAGAGAGGAGAGAGATGAGAAAGCACAGAATTATGTGAGAGAGAAGAAGCCAAGTTAGTAACAAGCATTGATGGGATTTGAATATGTATGGATGGAGAGAGTATGGATGAGAGAGGAGCTCGGTGAATCATGGCAAGTCCCCCGGCAGTCTAGGGCTTTAGCAGCATACTAAGGGATGGTTCAAGACAAGCCTGAGCCAGGCCTAACTATAAGCTTTATCAAAAAGGAAGGTTTAAAGCCTCCCTGACCCAAACTGGAAGATGGCTACACGGTAGAGGAGCCTGATAGCTGAAGGCTCTGCCTCCCATTCTACTTTTGGAGACTCTAGGAACCACAAGCAAGTCTGCAATCTGTGGGCGTAAGGGGTCTAGCGGGGTAATAGGGTACTATGATAGATGGTGCCTGACCATTAAGGGATTTGTAGGTGAGGAGGAGGATTTAAAATTTTGTTCTGGGTATCACAGGGAACCGATGCAGTGATACTCACGCTGCAGCACTCTGGATCAGTTGGAGAGCCTTCAGAGACTTGTTCATTCAGCCTGATAAGAAAGAATTATAATAACAAAAGCATGGACTAGTTGAAGTTTGTTTCATGTCGGAGTTAGAGGATATATCCTGATCAAAGAGAACTCCATCTAGAGTATCTATTATCTATTAGATAATGTGTCTCTGATGTGGGCGCCAAGTACAATAACTTCAGTTTTGTCTGAGTTTGACAGCAGAAAGCTGCTGGTCATCCAGTTCTTCATGTCCTTAAGTCATGCCATGTTTCATCTAGCTTCATTGATAAAAATAATTGAGTTTTGTCTGCATAACAATGGAAGTTTAAGGAGTGTTCCTTAACAATATTGCCTAGAGGAAGTACATAGAAGGTGAATAGAATAGAACCAAGCACAGAACCTTGTGGAACTCTGTAACTAACTTTTGAGTATATGGAAGATTTATGTGCACATACTGCATTGATCTGATAAATAAGACTTAAACCAGCAAAGAGCGGTTCCTTTACTTGTTAAAGGGGAAAAGAATTTCGTTTACTTATTGAAATGTCATTGATTTGACAAAAGATTTGGGCTGAATATCCACTTTGCTCCTTTTCTCAAAGAAATATAATTTACAGATAAGTTTTGTCTTTGTCATGAGATCCATATAAAGCATGTAATGGTATATATTTACCTTCTTGGGTCCCCACAGCAAAAGTTTAGACCCAAACAGATCACTCTCACATCCTGCCCTCTGTGCATGTTCATATTATTTGCCCTCACACTCAGCAACCAACCGCTGTCTGATACTGCACCAACACTGTCAGGCTCAAGGTTTCCTGTGTGTTAGTTTGACTGGGATAATTTTATGTAGCACACAACTTTATTTATTTATTATTTATGCACTAAGGATTCCAATACAAGCTAAAATAATAAAGATGTTTAAACTAGATTTTGGCACAGGGCTTCTTTTAAAGGCAACAAAGGAAAAAACATTAGCTGTAAATGCAGGGCCCATTCAGGCTGATGGTCCTGGAGCAACTGGCTGTTTTCCCACTTGGTAATCCAGCCAGGACCTGCACAACAAAATAGTACCTGAAACCTATGATTAGCATTTTACAAGTGAAGTGCAGTGATTTCAAGTACAACTGTGTTATTCATTTTGTAGATAATTGAAGAATTAAGATGACAATCTCACTCCTACATAAATTCATAGAGTACTGTGGGACTCATACAAGCTTCAGACAGACATATAAATTACTCTGCTTTGTTGTTTTAGCTCATATTCTGTCAAATGCTTTGCGGTACCACTGTATCTTTACCGTGTTATTTAACGAGAATGAGGGTTGAAGTGGCATAAAAAACTTCTCAGTCCTCCAAACCAACAGCTTCCACATCCTGCACACATCATTCATATGGAGGAGTGTTCTGGCTGGTTTGATCAGGAAAAAGGACAAATTAGACAAATTATTATTCTGACAAATTATTTTCCTAGATGATAATTCAGACACACATTTAAATAAGAAGACATTCAAGTTTATATTCTACATAATTATTGCAAACACATTCAAGCAGAAAATCTTTAATATATTAATACAGAAAGCCCCATAAAAGCAAATGTTAGAGCAGACGAGTGTGACTGAGGACACAGTCAGATGTGGACATTTCTTCAACTTGACACATTGGTTTGATGTCAGGTCTTTTGCAGACTGACCGGATAAAACATTAGATCGCAGATGTGAGACGTGACTTTGAGAACAGATGTGCACAAGATGGAGGTCAAGGATTCCATGGTTGCTATGTTTGTCTCCAGGTGCATCATTTATATGTATCTATCATTTATATCATTCAAACACAAACAAAACCTCCAACGTTCAAGTAACGATTTTCTAAAGTTTCACCCAACGATTTCTTCGGAATCAACGCTTCTGCTGAGAACTTTCTCTATCCCGACGAGGACTAAAGACTCGCAGAAACCGACCAGAGACAAACAACGAACTTCCATCATGGAAAATGTGAGATTTGAACACTTTGACAGTCTGCGGTGTTTTCTATGGATTTTACCGTCGAGACTTTCAGAACCTTCTAAGTTGACTGATACAAACAGGCTCAGACATGAAGTGTAGAAATATACATCAAAAATATGGCTCTTTTCCCACATGTAACATCTATACAACTCTATAGAATAAAATATAATATAACATAACGATGATTGGAAGATGAGCTGATATGGATATTTACTCAGATGAAAGCGATTTTAGTTTTTCTCATCATCGGAAGAATAATTCAGTCTAACCGGCTAAACGACATGAGTCGACCGGTTAAATCCAAATATCATCTCTTCAAACATTAGAGCCCGTATTTGTCAGCAAAAATAGCGTTAAAATATACATTTCAAATTCAAAGCCTAGGTCTATTTTACACTGAATAAAAGAAATATACGTCTCTGAACAAATGATTGAAAAAGGGAAAAGTAAAACATTGGCCATATAAATGAATGAATATAGATAATTGAAAGCCCCGCAAGAAAATAAAATAAAAACAAGACGCATTTTAAGGAGCTGATTTCAGTTTCCAGGTGTTGTTCCGCTGCTTTTCCCTCGGGCTGTTACACGAGCTCCACGTGATTACGGAGTTTTGATTGACATCAAAATAGTTTTATTTTGTACAAAATCTGAATGTGGCTCATTGGAAAGGCTGTAGCACCTTATATAGTTTATAAAGAAACTGTCAAATGAAACTCACTCTGTTCAACGAACAGATGTTGCGTTCTCTGTACTTGGAAAGCGTCATTCTAACACGAGTGCGTATTGTTGCAGGTCGATGTGTCCGTCCAGCTGCACACCAGTGACCACAGCACAGGAAGGAGAATCTCCGCCCGTCAGGCAGAGAGGGCAAGGAAGCCTGGAGCCTCCAGGCAGTGTCCATGCTGCAGAGACGACAAGGTTAGACATTTGCTTGACATATTTGCATAACAAATGCTTATGCTCCCACGTGTTCACAAGTTGAACTAGAGAATTAGACAGTTTTAGGAAATGCTTTTCTCTTGTAAGATTTATAAAGTATGTTGTTAAGTAGGAGGTTGACTGGAGTCTGACATCTTCTCGTGTGTTGCTGACTTTTTCCAGTCTCCAAATGTACGACCAAAGCGCCAAAACACTGCTACTACTGCCGACCCTCCCCAGGAGAGGAAGCAGACCACTGTGGCTTGTCCCTCTAAACCCTCTGCTGAGCTTCTAGAGGTGCTGGATGTGGTGCCCATTCCTAGGTCCTCCATCCCAGATGCTGACCTGCCTGTGGTCTTAAATCGGGCCCCCAGCCTCCAGCCCACCACTGCTCCGCAGCAACATGACGGCACTCTGAGGATCCACAACCGCTCCGTGGAAGAGTACCAGCAACTCTACCATGAAGTGGTGGATGATATGCTGAAGTATGTTTATATTGGAAGTCATGACTCTTTCAGTCTTCTATTTGTGACATTTTTTCAACCCATCGCTCGGTTTTTCCAAATATAAGCTTTAGAGTCGCATGCACAGTTATGATATAATTTCTGGTTCTTCCTCTCCTCACAGGTATAAGAACGGCCGGGTTCGTCCGTACACTTTGGCGCTGGGGCGTCGTATCAAGCAGAAACTGTGGGAGCGCCTGAATCGTCCCATGTTCATGACATCAGCTGATGAAGATGGACTTGAGCATGTGGACGTGTCATACGGGGCTGGAGTCAGTCCTCCCAGTTATGATTTAGATACTTTTGGAGAACCAGAGCCACCAAAGAAAAGAGCCAAGAAGTGCTAATCAAAGTCAAGCTCTTACAATAGTTAAATGAGATAAAATGTGTAAATAGTATTGTGGACTTGACTCATCTCAAGGAGTCTCACACTTCAGAGCTCACAGAGTTCAAACAGAAGTGACACGGAATCAGAACAATCTTTTTTAAATCAGTAAATGCAGCTTCTGTCAGCAAACTCTTCGATCCAGCCTCAACAGTGAAAAACAAACAACCTCTGCAAACCGCTTGAAGTACCACGCTCCACCCTCCACCTACATCCAACCTAACATTCACCTTAAACCACGGCCTGCCCTCTCCACCTGCAGCCCCCATCAACCACCACCTACACGCTCTGTCACTCAGCTGAAGATCCAACCTCTGCCTCCAGCCTACAACAGCAGGTTTTACCACCTCACTGCTGCCCCTTGCTCCACCTGAAGATACTAGGAGACATCTTCACACCTCTCCACCTACAGCCTCCTAAGTGCCCTGCTCCATCCTCCACCAATTGCTTCTTACGACCACCTTCGTATTGCTGAAACGAAACCTCCACCTACAGCCTCTGCCAGCAACCTGCGTTTTCCACCTCCACCTGCAAATTCAGGCCGTAAGCTGAAGCCAGACCCTCCACCCACAGCTTCAGTGCCCTGCTCCATCCTCCACCAAGAGTTTTTTACTGTCACCTTTAAATGTAAAACTCTGCCTTCATCATACAGCAACCGTTTGCTGCCTCAGCCTTCACCTGCAGACAGCTGCAGACACGTGCTCCACCTACAGCCTCTTCCAGCCAAATTCCACCGGCTCCACCACCTAAAAGTGCTACAGAACGTTTTCCCATCTGTAACATCTGAAAACCTCCACCTACAGCAACCTGCAGCTGCCACCTCCACCTGCAGCTTCTGGCAGACAGCTGAAGTCCGAAACTCCACCTACAGCCTCTTCCAGCCATCTGCAGATGCCACCTCCACCTGCAGATTCTTCCAGACAACTGAAGCTGGAAACTCCCCCTCCACCTGCAGATTTTGGTACACATCTAATCCACCTATCAAACTTCATCTCACCTCCACCTGAAGATTCAGCCAGACAGCTGCAGCCCAAACCTACAGCCTCTTCCAAAAACATCTCCTGTTGTCTCCACCTTCACATTCTCCCAGACAGCTTTACCTCTATCCCCCACCTACAGTCTCATCCAGCAATGTATACGCCCTCAGCAGCTACATATTCTGGCCAACAGCTACAGCTCCAACCTCTGCCACCAACCTGCAGCTCCACTGCTCAGCTGCAAACAGTGGTCTCATCACATTCCTATCATTATCAGCTTCTGTCAGATATATTATGCCTCAGCCTCCACATCCACTGACAGTCCCCATCAGCGAGCTGTGGTCCTAGCCTTCACCTGCTGCCTCTGTTAGCCTGCTGTATCCCCAGCCCCCAGCTGCAGCATCTGCCAATCACTTCCATCCCCGGGCTCTACCTGCAGAATCTGGCACCTGCGGCCCGACCCTCCATCCTCCTCTGACAGTCAGATGCAGACCCATCCTCTGTCTACAGCCCTTGGCAGCCACCATTTGCCTCGTCCTGCAAACTTCGAACAAATGCAGCTCCAACTCCCACTTCAGTCTTCGGCACCCAACAACGTGGAAGCTGAAACCCCAGCTTTCTCAGTATGTATAAAGGGTTACCAGGTGCAATATTCAATAAAGACTAGGAAGCTTTATTTTTCTTATCCCTGTTGTTTTCTATTTCAAGTCACCTTGTTCCTTTGGGTAACCTCCTGTCACCTATTTCTAAGTAAATAGTTTCACTCTGTTTTATGTGGTGTGACTTGTCTTTCTCAGTTAATCTCCCCGTTGGACTTTACATTCAAAACTGAGAGGATCAGCGTTACGTTTTGTCAAAGACACCATCTACAGCCCAGTGCTCGCCAACAGAGCATCTCCAGCAAAATGAGGGTTCTTCCAGCCGTGTGCCAGGGAATAAGATGTTCTTACAAAGGAAAGCTGGTGGTAAGACTGAGATTCATGTACAAATGAGTGTTTCCCTGACAGCCAGAGGGATAAAACTGTTTTTTATTTACCTTTGCTTTGACTGTAACTTTCAATTGACCCATGATCTGTGCAACCAATGAAGTAGTAAACTGGACAAAAGGAACTAAACTACGTGAGAGGCATAATAACACATTTATAGTTTGTTATGTTTTGCATCATTTCAGGCAGATCCTGTTGCCATGTCAAGACCTAAGGGGAAGAGCGGGGCCCAGGGATCCACTCAGTATGGTGATAACATGCAGAAACATAACAGTGTAATGACAGCATGCCTGGGCTGATTAATTAAAGCTGCCTCACTCTTTAAATGTACACCATCTTATTCTTCTCACAGGTATTTCCATATGTTGCGTGAAGGAAGAGCACTCAGCTACATCAACTGGAAAACAGAATTATGGTGCTGAGCTTCATCTACCAGAAGGAGCTCCTCTTCCTCCCACGAGGCTTTGCGGCTTTGCACCCTCCTGACTTTAACCACACAGAAATATTCCCCTCATCTCCTCCGTACTAGAGGCTTCTTCATGCTCCTGTGCTCACTCAACTAGCACATGCCAGCAAGCCCAACTGTGTGTATTATCAATATGAGGATGGTTATGAACCAATCAACAAGCTTTCCGGGAGTTTCAGAATGACAAAAAAAAATGTTCTTCCATATCAGTTCCACCAGTTTTTCCCAAGCAGATTGATGGAGGTCTGAAGGATCCTGAGACACTCCACCTGAGACTGTAATGCCTTACATTTCAAACCACGCTCCCTTACAGAGACTGCCAGTTCGAATGCTCTATTACCATGATTTCTGCTTGTACTGTAAACCTTTGCCCTGCTCAATAAATTTCATCAGTCTCTGCATCTTCAGATCAGTCATTCGAGTCAACAAGAATTAGCATGAAAAAGGATTCTTAATATCTGAGATCTTGGTGAATTTATGTAATTTTGGATACTACTCTTAATTTTTCATTCTTTTTATTTCACTTTTCCAGCAGATATTTTTACTCATTAGTTTGGTACAACTTTCTAATAAGTCACCCTTTATAAAGGGTTTATAGGCATTATTTATTGGCTTATAAATACTCATTTTAAATACATAAGTCATCATGTTTGCAATTAGAAATGTTAGTAAGTCATTATTAAAGGGGGTCACAACTTTATTACTTTCTAATAAGCCATCAAGTTTGCAGATATTAACATCAGTAAGTCACGAATAATGGGTGATGACTTTCTTAATTTCTACTATTCCATCATCAACTGCAATTATAACCATTAACAAAATCATTGATGAAGGATTCTTATAGTAATCCATGGATTCTGCAGTTGTAAATGTTATGTTGTTTATAAATGGATTTTCATCGAGACGTTCTGCAGCCCTTTTCCAGGAGGTAAGTTGACCAAAGTGTCCTACAGGAGGACAATTTTTCACAACCTGGCAATCTAAAAGTTGTTCTTGGCCTATAAATGAACACATTGGTAGAGGACTTATTTTTTCCACTAATAAATAAATTAAAACTAAAGGGTAACTTGTGAGAAAGTGGTACCCAAAAAGTTAAGCCATCAGTGTATTTAAAAGATGTCCTATTCACCTTTTAAAAGGGGAGCATCTTTGTGAAAAGGCATCATGGATCACTCTCTTTCCTTCTTCAATCCAGGACTACTTTTACAGTGTCCTTCTCAGACACTTTTTTGGACCACATACATTTGAGGTATATTCACATTCATACTGTACTGACGTTTGGATTAGAGGAAAAATCATCACTTTGCATATTTCTCAGTCCATACCTGAAAATATAAGCTGTTTCACTATAATATAAGGTGTGTTTTAACCTTTAACAGCAGCAGAAATACAAGTGAAACCTAGATTTAGTTGTTTTCTGCACAGACGCTCTATATTAAAAGAATCACAAATCAAAGATTGATTCATTTTGGTTTTTAATGTATTATTTACTGTGTGTATTTATCCTGCAGGTGTGTGATAGCCTTAGCAATATGTGTGTAGTATTTGCTTGGCTGTTCCCTGCAGGTTTCTCTGTGAGGAAAGTGGAGCAGCTTTGTTGTTGCTGTGGACCGGATCAGAAAATCAAAATGCTGAACACTGTTAGCTTGGAATGTCTCACCTGCATTATGATTCTTCATTTGTTGCAATTTTCATCCATCCAAACTTCATCCTCTTCACATCATCATCATCATCTAATAAACTACAGACTTCTTCCGCTAAGACAATTAATGGAGTTAGTTATGGACCTGTCCTCACTGAGGTCCATATAATTATCTCCAGTTTTACTCTACTGCAATGTCTGTTCTACTGCGGCCTCAGGTGGTGGACTGCTACGACATCCTGAAAGAGTAGAGCCTCCAAACGGTGGCCGTGATTCTTAAAGGAAAGTGAATTTGAAATGAATCGAAATGTCATTGAATTGAGAAAATATTTGGGCTGAATATCCACTTTGTTCCATGTGTCTAAGACATATAATTTACATATAGATTTTGTCTTTGTCATGAGATCCGTATAAAGCATGTCATGGTACATATTTACCTGCTGGCGGCCCAAAGGTCAGAAGTTTACTGATGGACCCAGACTGATCCCCCCCATATCCTGTCCTCTGTTCACATACCTGACGCTCCAAGTTTCCATCAAGAACAGAGCAGACAGCAGACTGCACATACTGTAGCAGTTCATTATTTGTGATAATTTAATCAAACACATTTTATTTATTTATTATTTATGCACTAAGGAGCCCAAAACAAGCTAAAATAGTAAAGATGTTAAAACTAGATTTTGGCACAGGGCTTCTTTTAAAGGCAACAAAGGAAAAAACATTAGCTGTAAATGCAGGGCCCATTCAGGCTGATGGTCCTGGAGCAACTGGCTGTTTTCCCACTTGGTAATCCAGCCAGGACCTGCACAACAAAATAGTACCTGAAACCTATGATTAGCATTTTACAAGTGAAGTGCAGTGATTTCAAGTACAACTGTGTAATTAATTTTGTATATAATTGAAGAATTAAGCTGACAATCTCACTCCTACATAAATTCATAGAGTACTGTGGGACTCATACGAGCTTCAGACAGACATATAAATTACTCTGCTTTGTTGTTTTAGCTCATATTCTGTCAAATGCTTTGCGGTACCACTGTATCTTTACCGTGTTATTTAACGAGAATGAGGGTTGAAGTGGCATAAAAAACTTCTCAGTCCTCCAAACCAACAGCTTCCACATCCTGCACACATCATTCATATGGAGGAGTGTTCTGGCTGGTTTGATCAGGAAAAAGGACAAATTAGACAAATTATTATTCTGACAAATTATTTTCCTAGATGATAATTCAGACACACATTTAAATAAGAAGACATTCAAGTTTATATTCTACATAATTATTGCAAACACATTATAGCAGAAAATCTTTAATATATTAATACAGAAAGCCCCATAAAAGCAAATGTTAGAGCAGACGAGTGTGACTGAGGACACAGTCAGATGTGGACATTTCTTCAACTTGACACATTGGTTTGATGTCAGGTCTTTTGCAGACTGACCGGATAAAACATTAGATCGCAGATGTGAGACGTGACTGTGAGAACAGATGTGCACAAGATGGAGGTCAAGGATTCCATGGTTGCTATGTTTGTCTCCAGGTGCATCATTTATATGTATCTATCATTTATATCATTCAAACACAAACAAAACCTCCAACGTTCAAGTAACGATTTTCTAAAGTTTCACCCAACGATTTCTTCGGAATCAACGCTTCTGCTGAGAACTTTCTCTATCCCGACGAGGACTAAAGACTCGCAGAAACCGACCAGAGACAAACAACGAACTTCCATCATGGAAAATGTGAGATTTGAACACTTTGACAGTCTGCGGTGTTTTCTATGGATTTTACCGTCGAGACTTTCAGAACCTTCTAAGTTGACTGATACAAACAGGCTCAGACATGAAGTGTAGAAATATACATCAAAAATATGGCTCTTTTCCCACATGTAACATCTATACAACTCTATAGAATAAAATATAATATAACATAACGATGATTGGAAGATGAGCTGATATGGATATTTACTCAGTTCGTCTCAAATGGATGAAAGCAATTTTAGTTTTTCTCATCATCGGAAGAATAATTCAGTCTAACCGGCTAAACGACATGAGTCGCACGGTTAAATCCAAATATCATCTCTTCAAACATTAGAGCCCGTATTTGTCAGCAAAAATAGCGTTAAAATATACATTTCAAATTCAAAGCCTAGGTCTATTTTACACTGAATAAAAGAAATATACGTCTCTGAACAAATGATTGAAAAAGGGAAAAGTAAAACATTGGCCATATAAATGAATGAATATAGATAATTGAAAGCCCCGCAAGAAAATAAAATAAAAACAAGACGCATTTTAAGGAGCTGATTTCAGTTTCCAGGTGTTGTTCCGCTGCTTTTCCCTCGGGCTGTTACACGAGCTCCACGTGATTACGGAGTTTTGATTGACATCAAAATAGTTTTATTTTGTACAAAATCTGAATGTGGCTCATTGGAAAGGCTGTAGCACCTTATATAGTTTATAAAGAAACTGTCAAATGAAACTCACTCTGTTCAACGAACAGATGTTGCGTTCTCTGTACTTGGAAAGCGTCATTCTAACACGAGTGCGTATTGTTGCAGGTCGATGTGTCCGTCCAGCTGCACACCAGTGACCACAGCACAGGAAGGAGAATCTCCGCCCGTCAGGCAGAGAGGGCAAGGAAGCCTGGAGCCTCCAGGCAGTGTCCATGCTGCAGAGACGACAAGGTTAGACATTTGCTTGACATATTTGCATAACAAATGCTTATGCTCCCACGTGTTCACAAGTTGAACTAGAGAATTAGACAGTTTTAGGAAATGCTTTTCTCTTGTAAGATTTATAAAGTATGTTGTTAAGTAGGAGGTTGACTGGAGTCTGACATCTTCTCGTGTGTTGCTGACTTTTTCCAGTCTCCAAATGTACGACCAAAGCGCCAAAACACTGCTACTACTGCCGACCCTCCCCAGGAGAGGAAGCAGACCACTGTGGCTTGTCCCTCTAAACCCTCTGCTGAGCTTCTAGAGGTGCTGGATGTGGTGCCCATTCCTAGGTCCTCCATCCCAGATGCTGACCTGCCTGTGGTCTTAAATCGGGCCCCCAGCCTCCAGCCCACCACTGCTCCGCAGCAACATGACGGCACTCTGAGGATCCACAACCGCTCCGTGGAAGAGTACCAGCAACTCTACCATGAAGTGGTGGATGATATGCTGAAGTATGTTTATATTGGAAGTCATGACTCTTTCAGTCTTCTATTTGTGACATTTTTTCAACCCATCGCTCGGTTTTTCCAAATATAAGCTTTAGAGTCGCATGCACAGTTATGATATAATTTCTGGTTCTTCCTCTCCTCACAGGTATAAGAACGGCCGGGTTCGTCCGTACACTTTGGCGCTGGGGCGTCGTATCAAGCAGAAACTGTGGGAGCGCCTGAATCGTCCCATGTTCATGACATCAGCTGATGAAGATGGACTTGAGCATGTGGACGTGTCATACGGGGCTGGAGTCAGTCCTCCCAGTTATGATTTAGATACTTTTGGAGAACCAGAGCCACCAAAGAAAAGAGCCAAGAAGTGCTAATCAAAGTCAAGCTCTTACAATAGTTAAATGAGATAAAATGTGTAAATAGTATTGTGGACTTGACTCATCTCAAGGAGTCTCACACTTCAGAGCTCACAGAGTTCAAACAGAAGTGACACGGAATCAGAACAATCTTTTTTAAATCAGTAAATGCAGCTTCTGTCAGCAAACTCTTCGATCCAGCCTCAACAGTGAAAAACAAACAACCTCTGCAAACCGCTTGAAGTACCACGCTCCACCCTCCACCTACATCCAACCTAACATTCACCTTAAAGCACGGCCTGCCCTCTCCACCTGCAGCCCCCATCAACCACCACCTACACCCTCTGTCACCCAGCTGAAGATCCAACCTCTGCCTCCAACCTACAACAGCAGGTTTTACCACCTCACTGCTGCCCCTTGCTCCACCTGAAGATACTAGGAGACATCTTCACACCTCTCCACCTACAGCCTCCTAAGTGCCCTGCTCCATCCTCCACCAATTGCTTCTTACGACCACCTTCGTATTGCTGAAAACATAACCTCCACCTACAGCCTCTGCCAGCAACCTGCGTTTTCCACCTCCACCTGCAAATTCAGGCCGTAAGCTGAAGCCAGACCCTCCACCCACAGCTTCAGTGCCCTGCTCCATCCTCCACCAAGAGTTTTTTACTGTCACCTTTAAATGTAAAACTCTGCCTTCATCATACAGCAACCGTTTGCTGCCTCAGCCTTCACCTGCAGACAGCTGCAGACACGTGCTCCACCTACAGCCTCTTCCAGCCAAATTCCACCGGCTCCACCACCTAAAAGTGCTAAAGAACGTTTTCCCATCTGTAACATCTGAAAACCTCCACCTACAGCAACCTGCAGCTGCCACCTCCACCTGCAGCTTCTGGCAGACAGCTGAAGTCCGAAACTCCACCTACAGCCTCTTCCAGCCATCTGCAGATGCCACCTCCACCTGCAGATTCTTCCAGACAACTGAAGCTGGAAACTCCCCCTCCACCTGCAGATTTTGGTACACAGCTAATGTGGGAACCTCCACCTATCAAACTTCATCTCACCTCCGCCTGAAGATTCAGCCAGACAGCTGCAGCCCAAACCTAGAGCCTCTTCCAGAAAAATCTCCTGTTGTCTCCACCTTCACATTCTCCCAGACAGCTTTACCTCTATCCCCCACCTACAGTCTCATCCAGCAATGTATACGCCCTCACCAGCTACATATTCTGGCCAACAGCTACAGCTCCAACCTCTGCCACCAACCTGCAGCTCCACTGCTCAGCTGCAAACAGTGGTCTCATCACATTCCTATCATTATTCAGCTGCAGCACCAACCTCCGCCATCAGCTTCTGCCAGATATATTATGCCTCAGCCTCCACATCCACTGACAGGCCCCATCAGCGAGCTGTGGTCCTAGCCTTCACCTGCTGCCTCTGTTAGCCTGCTGTATCCCCAGCCCCCAGCTGCAGCATCTGCCAATCACTTCCATCCCCGGGCTCTACCTGCAGAATCTGGCACCTGCGGCCCGACCCTCCATCCTCCTCTGACAGTCAGATGCAGACCCATCCTCTGTCTACAGCCCTTGGCAGCCACCATTTGCCTCGTCCTGCAAACTTCGAACAAATGCAGCTCCAACTCCCACTTCAGTCTTCGGCACCCAACAACGTGGAAGCTGAAACCCCAGCTTTCTCAGTATGTATAAAGGGTTACCAGGTGCAATATTCAGAAAAGACTAGGAAGCTTTATTTTTCTTATCCCTGTTGTTTTCTATTTCAAGTCACCTTGTTCCTTTGGGTAACCTCCTGTCACCTATTTCTAAGTAAATAGTTTCACTCTGTTTTATGTGGTGTGACTTGTCTTTCTCAGTTAATCTCCCCGGTTGGACTTTACATTCAAAACTGAGAGGATCAGCGTTACGTTTTGTCAAAGACACCATCTACAGCCCAGTGCTCGCCAACAGAGCATCTCCAGCAAAATGGGGGTTCTTCCAGCCGTGTGCCGGGGAATAAGATGTTCTTACAAAGGAAAGCTGGTGGTAAGACTGAGATTCATGTACAAATGAGTGTTTCCCTGACAGCCAGAGGGATAAAACTGTTTTTTATTTACCTTTGCTTTGACTGTAACTTTCAATTGACCCATGATCTGTGCAACCAATGAAGTAATAAACTGGACAAAAGGAACTAAACTACGTGAGAGGCATAATAACACATTTATAGTTTGTTATGTTTTGCATCATTTCAGGCAGATCCTGTTGCCATGTCAAGACCTAAGGGGAAGAGCGGGGCCCAGGGATCCACTCAGTATGGTGATAACATGCAGAAACATAACAGTGTAATGACAGCATGCCTGGGCTGATTAATTAAAGCTGCCTCACTCTTTAAATGTACACCATCTTATTCTTCTCACAGGTATTTCCATATGTTGCGTGAAGGAAGAGCACTCAGCTACATCAACTGGAAAACAGAATTATGGTGCTGAGCTTCATCTACCAGAAGGAGCTCCTCTTCCTCCCACGAGGCTTTGCGGCTTTGCACCCTCCTGACTTTAACCACACAGAAATATTCCCCTCATCTCCTCCGTACCAGAGGCTTCTTCATGCTCCTGTGCTCACTCAACTAGCACATGCCAGCAAGCCCAACTGTGTGTATTATCAATATGAGGATGGTTATGAACCAATCAACAAACTTTCCGGGAGTTTCAGAATGACAAAAAAAAAAATGTTCTTCCATATCAGTTCCACCAGTTTTTCCCAAGCAGATTGATGGAGGTCTGAAGGATCCTGAGACACTCCACCTGAGACTGTAATGCCTTACATTTCAAACCACGCTCCCTTACAGAGACTGCCAGTTCGAATGCTCTATTACCATGATTTCTGCTTGTACTGTAAACCTTTGCCCTGCTCAATAAATTTCATCAGTCTCTGCATCTTCAGATCAGTCATTCGAGTCAACAAGAATTAGCATAAAAAAGGATTCTTAATATCTGAGATCTTGGTGAATTTATGTAATTTTGGATACTACTCTTAATTTTTCATTCTTTTTATTTCACTTTTCCAGCAGATATTTTTACTCATTAGTTTGGTACAACTTTCTAATAAGTCACCCTTTATAAAGGGTTTATAGGCATTTTTTATTGGCTTATAAATACTCATTTTAAATACATAAGTCATCATGTTTGCAATTAGAAATGTTAGTAAGTCATTATTAAAGGGAGTCACAACTTTATTACTTTCTAATAAGCCATCAAGTTTGCAGATATTAACATCAGTAAGTCACGAATAATGGGTGATGACTTTCTTAATTTCTACTATTCCATCATCAACTGCAATTATAACCATTAACAAAATCATTAATGAAGGATTCTTATAGTAATCCATTAATTCTGCAGTTGTAAATGTTATGTTGTTTATAAATGGATTTTCATCGAGACGTTCTGCAGCCCTTTTCCAGGAGGTAAGTTGACCAAAGTGTCCTACAGGAGGACAATTTTTCACAACCTGGCAATCTAAAAGTTGTTCTTGGCCTATAAATGAACACATTGGTAGAGGACTTATTTTTTCCACTAATAAATAAATTAAAACTTATAAACCTTTTATAAAGGGTAACTTGTGAGAAAGTGGTACCCAAAAAGTTAAGCCATCAGTGTATTTAAAAGATGTCCTATTCACCATTTAAAAGGGGAGCATCTTTGTGAAAAGGCATCATGGATCACTCTCTTTCCTTCTTCAATCCAGGACTACTTTTACAGTGTCCTTCTCAGACACTTTTTTGGACCACATACATTTGAGGTATATTCACATTCATACTGTACTGACGTTTGGATTAGAGGAAAAATCATCACTTTGCATATTTCTCAGTCCATACCTGAAAATATAAGCTGTTTCACTATAATATAAGGTGTGTTTTAACCTTTAACAGCAGCAGAAATACAAGTGAAACCTAGATTTAGTTGTTTTCTGCACAGACGCTCTATATTAAAAGAATCACAAATCAAAGATTGATTCATTTTGGTTTTTAATGTGCTATTTACTGTGTGTATTTATCCTGCAGGTGTGTGATAGCCTTAGCAATATGTGTGTAGTATTTGCTTGGCTGTTCCCTGCAGGTTTCTCTGTGAGGAAAGTGGAGCAGCTTTGTTGTTGCTGTGGACCGGATCAGAAAATCAAAATGCTGAACACTGTTAGCTTGGAATGTCTCACCTGCATTATGATTCTTCATTTGTTGCAATTTTCATCCATCCAAACTTCATCCTCTTCACATCATCATCATCATCTAATAAACTACAGACTTCTTCCGCTAAGACAATTAATGGAGTTAGTTATGGACCTGTCCTCACTGAGGTCCATATAATTATCTCCAGTTTTACTCCACTGCAATGTCTGTTCTACTGCGGCCTCAGGTGGTGGACTGCTACGACATCCTGAAAGAGTAGAGCCTCCAAACGGTGGCCGTGATTCTTAAAGGAAAGTGAATTTGAAATGAATTGAAATGTCATTGAATTGAGAAAATATTTGGGCTGAATATCCACTTTGTTCCATGTGTCTAAGACATATAATTTACATATAGATTTTGTCTTTGTCATGAGATCCGTATAAAGCATGTCATGGTACATATTTACCTGCTGGCGGCCCAAAGGTCAGAAGTTTACTGATGGACCCAGACTGATCCCCCCCATATCCTGTCCTCTGTTCACATACCTGACGCTCCAAGTTTCCATCAAGAACAGAGCAGACAGCAGACTGCACATACTGTAGCAGTTCATTATTTGTGATAACTTAATCAAACACATTTTATTTATTTATTATTTATGCACTAAGGAGCCCAAAACAAGCTAAAATAGTAAAGATGTTAAAACTAGATTTTGGCACAGGGCTTCTTTTAAAGGCAACAAAGGAAAAAACATTAGCTGTAAATGCAGGGCCCATTCAGGCTGATGGTCCTGGAGCAACTGGCTGTTTTCCCACTTGGTAATCCAGCCAGGACCTGCACAACAAAATAGTACCTGAAACCTATGATTAGCATTTTACAAGTGAAGTGCAGTGATTTCAAGTACAACTGTGTAATTAATTTTGTATATAATTGAAGAATTAAGCTGACAATCTCACTCCTACATAAATTCATAGAGTACTGTGGGACTCATACGAGCTTCAGACAGACATATAAATTACTCTGCTTTGTTGTTTTAGCTCATATTCTGTAAAATGCTTTGCGGTACCACTGTATCTTTACCGTGTTATTTAACGAGAATGAGGGTTGAAGTGGCATAAAAAACTTCTCAGTCCTCCAAACCAACAGCTTCCACATCCTGCACACATCATTCATATGGAGGAGTGTTCTGGCTGGTTTGATCAGGAAAAAGGACAAATTAGACAAATTATTATTCTGACAAATTATTTTCCTAGATGATAATTCAGACACACATTTAAATAAGAAGACATTCAAGTTTATATTCTACATAATTATTGCAAACACATTCAAGCAGAAAATCTTTAATATATTAATACAGAAAGCCCCATAAAAGCAAATGTTAGAGCAGACGAGTGTGACTGAGGACACAGTCAGATGTGGACATTTCTTCAACTTGACACATTGGTTTGATGTCAGGTCTTTTGCAGACTGACCGGATAAAACATTAGATCGCAGATGTGAGACGTGACTTTGAGAACAGATGTGCACAAGATGGAGGTCAAGGATTCCATGGTTGCTATGTTTGTCTCCAGGTGCATCATTTATATGTATCTATCATTTATATCATTCAAACACAAACAAAACCTCCAACGTTCAAGTAACGATTTTCTAAAGTTTCACCCAACGATTTCTTCGGAATCAACGCTTCTGCTGAGAACTTTCTCTATCCCGACGAGGACTAAAGACTCGCAGAAACCGACCAGAGACAAACAACGAACTTCCATCATGGAAAATGTGAGATTTGAACACTTTGACAGTCTGCGGTGTTTTCTATGGATTTTACCGTCGAGACTTTCAGAACCTTCTAAGTTGACTGATACAAACAGGCTCAGACATGAAGTGTAGAAATATACATCAAAAATATGGCTCTTTTCCCACATGTAACATCTATACAACTCTATAGAATAAAATATAATATAACATAACGATGATTGGAAGATGAGCTGATATGGATATTTACTCAGATGAAAGCGATTTTAGTTTTTCTCATCATCGGAAGAATAATTCAGTCTAACCGGCTAAACGACATGAGTTGCCCGGTTAAATCCAAATATCATCTCTTCAAACATTAGAGCCCGTATTTGTCAGCAAAAATAGCGTTAAAATATACATTTCAAATTCAAAGCCTAGGTCTATTTTACACTGAATAAAAGAAATATACGTCTCTGAACAAATGATTGAAAAAGGGAAAAGTAAAACATTGGCCATATAAATGAATGAATATAGATAATTGAAA
Organism: Xiphias gladius; assembly: GCF_016859285.1. Lineage (NCBI taxonomy): Eukaryota > Metazoa > Chordata > Actinopteri > Istiophoriformes > Xiphiidae > Xiphias > Xiphias gladius. The sequence continues at coordinate 21,493,661 of NC_053414.1, read as the reverse complement.
GCCCCGCAAGAAAATAAAATAAAAACAAGACGCATTTTAAGGAGCTGATTTCAGTTTCCAGGTGTTGTTCCGCTGCTTTTCCCTCGGGCTGTTACACGAGCTCCACGTGATTACGGAGTTTTGATTGACATCAAAATAGTTTTATTTTGTACAAAATCTGAATGTGGCTCATTGGAAAGGCTGTAGCACCTTATATAGTTTATAAAGAAACTGTCAAATGAAACTCACTCTGTTCAACGAACAGATGTTGCGTTCTCTGTACTTGGAAAGCGTCATTCTAACACGAGTGCGTATTGTTGCAGGTCGATGTGTCCGTCCAGCTGCACACCAGTGACCACAGCACAGGAAGGAGAATCTCCGCCCGTCAGGCAGAGAGGGCAAGGAAGCCTGGAGCCTCCAGGCAGTGTCCATGCTGCAGAGACGACAAGGTTAGACATTTGCTTGACATATTTGCATAACAAATGCTTATGCTCCCACGTGTTCACAAGTTGAACTAGAGAATTAGACAGTTTTAGGAAATGCTTTTCTCTTGTAAGATTTATAAAGTATGTTGTTAAGTAGGAGGTTGACTGGAGTCTGACATCTTCTCGTGTGTTGCTGACTTTTTCCAGACTCCAAATGTACGACCAAAGCGCCAAAACACTGCTACTACTGCCGACCCTCCCCAGGAGAGGAAGCAGACCACTGTGGCTTGTCCCTCTAAACCCTCTGCTGAGCTTCTAGAGGTGCTGGATGTGGTGCCCATTCCTAGGTCCTCCATCCCAGATGCTGACCTGCCTGTGGTCTTAAATCGGGCCCCCAGCCTCCAGCCCACCACTGCTCCGCAGCAACATGACGGCACTCTGAGGATCCACAACCGCTCCGTGGAAGAGTACCAGCAACTCTACCATGAAGTGGTGGATGATATGCTGAAGTATGTTTATATTGGAAGTCATGACTCTTTCAGTCTTCTATTTGTGACATTTTTTCAACCCATCGCTCGGTTTTTCCAAATATAAGCTTTAGAGTCGCATGCACAGTTATGATATAATTTCTGGTTCTTCCTCTCCTCACAGGTATAAGAACGGCCGGGTTCGTCCGTACACTTTGGCGCTGGGCGATCAAGCAGAAACTGTGGGAGCGCCTGAATCGTCCCATGTTCATGACATCAGCTGATGAAGATGGACTTGAGCATGTGGACGTGTCATACGGGGCTGGAGTCAGTCCTCCCAGTTATGATTTAGATACTTTTGGAGAACCAGAGCCACCAAAGAAAAGAGCCAAGAAGTGCTAATCAAAGTCAAGCTCTTACAATAGTTAAATGAGATAAAATGTGTAAATAGTATTGTGGACTTGACTCATCTCAAGGAGTCTCACACTTCAGAGCTCACAGAGTTCAAACAGAAGTGACACGGAATCAGAACAATCTTTTTTAAATCAGTAAATGCAGCTTCTGTCAGCAAACTCTTCGATCCAGCCTCAACAGTGAAAAACAAACAACCTCTGCAAACCGCTTGAAGTACCACGCTCCACCCTCCACCTACATCCAACCTAACATTCACCTTAAAGCACGGCCTGCCCTCTCCACCTGCAGCCCCCATCAACCACCACCTACACCCTCTGTCACCCAGCTGAAGATCCAACCTCTGCCTCCAACCTACAACAGCAGGTTTTACCACCTCACTGCTGCCCCTTGCTCCACCTGAAGATACTAGGAGACATCTTCACACCTCTCCACCTACAGCCTCCTAAGTGCCCTGCTCCATCCTCCACCAATTGCTTCTTACGACCACCTTCGTATTGCTGAAAACATAACCTCCACCTACAGCCTCTGCCAGCAACCTGCGTTTTCCACCTCCACCTGCAAATTCAGGCCGTAAGCTGAAGCCAGACCCTCCACCCACAGCTTCAGTGCCCTGCTCCATCCTCCACCAAGAGTTTTTTACTGTCACCTTTAAATGTAAAACTCTGCCTTCATCATACAGCAACCGTTTGCTGCTGCCTCAGCCTTCACCTGCAGACAGCTGCAGACACGTGCTCCACCTACAGCCTCTTCCAGCCAAATTCCACCGGCTCCACCACCTAAAAGTGCTAAAGAACGTTTTCCCATCTGTAACATCTGAAAACCTCCACCTACAGCAACCTGCAGCTGCCACCTCCACCTGCAGCTTCTGGCAGACAGCTGAAGTCCGAAACTCCACCTACAGCCTCTTCCAGCCATCTGCAGATGCCACCTCCACCTGCAGATTCTTCCAGACAACTGAAGCTGGAAACTCCCCCTCCACCTGCAGATTTTGGTACACATCTAATCCACCTATCAAACTTCATCTCACCTCCACCTGAAGATTCAGCCAGACAGCTGCAGCCCAAACCTACAGCCTCTTCCAGAAAAATCTCCTGTTGTCTCCACCTTCACATTCTCCCAGACAGCTTTACCTCTATCCCCCACCTACAGTCTCATCCAGCAATGTATACGCCCTCACCAGCTACATATTCTGGCCAACAGCTACAGCTCCAACCTCTGCCACCAACCTGCAGCTCCACTGCTCAGCTGCAAACAGTGGTCTCATCACATTCCTATCATTATGCAGCTGCAGCACCAACCTCCGCCATCAGCTTCTGCCAGATATATTATGCCTCAGCCTCCACATCCACTGACAGGCCCCATCAGCGAGCTGTGGTCCTAGCCTTCACCTGCTGCCTCTGTTAGCCTGCTGTATCCCCAGCCCCCAGCTGCAGCATCTGCCAATCACTTCCATCCCCGGGCTCTACCTGCAGAATCTGGCACCTGCGGCCCGACCCTCCATCCTCCTCTGACAGTCAGATGCAGACCCATCCTCTGTCTACAGCCCTTGGCAGCCACCATTTGCCTCGTCCTGCAAACTTCGAACAAATGCAGCTCCAACTCCCACTTCAGTCTTCGGCACCCAACAACGTGGAAGCTGAAACCCCAGCTTTCTCAGTATGTATAAAGGGTTACCAGGTGCAATATTCAGAAAAGACTAGGAAGCTTTATTTTTCTTATCCCTGTTGTTTTCTATTTCAAGTCACCTTGTTCCTTTGGGTAACCTCCTGTCACCTATTTCTAAGTAAATAGTTTCACTCTGTTTTATGTGGTGACTTGTCTTTCTCAGTTAATCTCCCGGGTTGGACTTTACATTCAAAACTGAGAGGATCAGCGTTACGTTTTGTCAAAGACACCATCTACAGCCCAGTGCTCGCCAACAGAGCATCTCCAGCAAAATGAGGGTTCTTCCAGCCGTGTGCCAGGGAATAAGATGTTCTTACAAAGGAAAGCTGGTGGTAAGACTGAGATTCATGTACAAATGAGTGTTTCCCTGACAGCCAGAGGGATAAAACTGTTTTTTATTTACCTTTGCTTTGACTGTAACTTTCAATTGACCCATGATCTGTGCAACCAATGAAGTAATAAACTGGACAAAAGGAACTAAACTACGTGAGAGGCATAATAACACATTTATAGTTTGTTATGTTTTGCATCATTTCAGGCAGATCCTGTTGCCATGTCAAGACCTAAGGGGAAGAGCGGGGCCCAGGGATCCACTCAGTATGGTGATAACATGCAGAAACATAACAGTGTAATGACAGCATGCCTGGGCTGATTAATTAAAGCTGCCTCACTCTTTAAATGTACACCATCTTATTCTTCTCACAGGTATTTCCATATGTTGCGTGAAGGAAGAGCACTCAGCTACATCAACTGGAAAACAGAATTATGGTGCTGAGCTTCATCTACCAGAAGGAGCTCCTCTTCCTCCCACGAGGCTTTGCGGCTTTGCACCCTCCTGACTTTAACCACACAGAAATATTCCCCTCATCTCCTCCGTACTAGAGGCTTCTTCATGCTCCTGTGCTCACTCAACTAGCACATGCCAGCAAGCCCAACTGTGTGTATTATCAATATGAGGATGGTTATGAACCAATCAACAAACTTTCCGGGAGTTTCAGAATGACAAAAAAAAATGTTCTTCCATATCAGTTCCACCAGTTTTTCCCAAGCAGATTGATGGAGGTCTGAAGGATCCTGAGACACTCCACCTGAGACTGTAATGCCTTACATTTCAAACCACGCTCCCTTACAGAGACTGCCAGTTCGAATGCTCTATTACCATGATTTCTGCTTGTACTGTAAACCTTTGCCCTGCTCAATAAATTTCATCAGTCTCTGCATCATCAGATCAGTCATTCGAGTCAACAAGAATTAGCATAAAACAGGATTCTTAATATCTGAGATCTTGGTGAATTTATGTAATTTTGGATACTACTCTTAATTTTTCATTCTTTTTATTTCACTTTTCCAGCAGATATTTTTACTCATTAGTTTGGTACAACTTTCTAATAAGTCACCCTTTATAAAGGGTTTATAGGCATTTTTTATTGGCTTATAAATACTCATTTTAAATACATAAGTCATCATGTTTGCAATTAGAAATGTTAGTAAGTCATTATTAAAGGGGGTCACAACTTTATTACTTTCTAATAAGCCATCAAGTTTGCAGATATTAACATCAGTAAGTCACGAATAATGGGTGATGACTTTCTTAATTTCTACTAATCCATCATCAACTGCAATTATAACCATTAACAAAATCATTGATGAAGGATTCTTATAGTAATCCATGGATTCTGCAGTTGTAAATGTTATGATGTTTATAAATGGATTTTCATCGAGACGTTCTGCAGCCCTTTTCCAGGAGGTAAGTTGACCAAAGTGTCCTACAGGAGGACAATTTTTCACAACCTGGCAATCTAAAAGTTGTTCTTGGCCTATAAATGAACACATTGGTAGAGGACTTATTTTTTCCACTAATAAATAAATTAAAACTTATAAACCTTTTATAAAGGGTAACTTGTGAGAAAGTGGTACCCAAAAAGTTAAGCCATCAGTGTATTTAAAAGATGTCCTATTCACCATTTAAAAGGGGAGCATCTTTGTGAAAAGGCATCATGGATCACTCTCTTTCCTTCTTCAATCCAGGACTACTTTTACAGTGTCCTTCTCAGACACTTCTTTGGACCACATACATTTGAGGTATATTCACATTCATACTGTACTGACATTTGGATTAGAGGAAAAATCATCACTTTGCATATTTCTCAGTCCATACCTGAAAATATAAGCTGTTTCACTATGATATAAGGTGTGTTTTAACCTTTAACAGCAGCAGAAATACAAGTGAAACCTAGATTTAGTTGTTTTCTGCACAGATGCTCTATATTAAAAGAATCACAAATCAAAGATTGAGTCCATTTGGAATTTAAAATGCAATGTTCAGCCGAGTTTGTAAGATTGGAAAATAGCAGGTAAACAATTCAAACATTTATTTACCATACAGTGTGGCATTTGATGTGCGGTACAGGGCCTTAGCCCATTTTTACAAAAGGGTCAATATATAATTCATAAAAATGAACAATATTTTATGTTTATTAATTGTCTCTTAAATGCAGTATTCACTTCTATCCTCACCTGTGGAAACTCATGTATGGTTTAAATTTTGTCAGTTGTGTCCACAAAAAAATAAAAGTAGAATGTCTTGGTATATTTTCTTTTTCCATTTGCATAATATTCTCTCTATTTTTCATTGTTTTGTTTTCTTAATTATAGGCAATGTCAATGACCAAATTAATTTTTTAATACCTCCGCAAAGACAGACACCATTACCAGTTGGATGATGCATGACATAATGTATTTACATATTTTTAAGCTCACACAAAGAAGTTTGTGTTTGCTTGTTTATACCAGCATACATCTCAAAACATTGCCCTGTACTGTAATTCTAGTTTACAGGTGTTATCCGTTATTAGTACAAAACATCATGGTCACAGGTTGTTCTAATACACTGATAATCTAGTCAAATGTGTTTTAACGTACTGTGCTCAATTGATTTTATTCAACTCACAACCATGGTCACACACTGGATCTGGTGATTATATTGGCTCTAGGCATCGTCGCATCCTTTCTAACTGACCTTAGTTTTCCTGACAAGGCAATTACTAGTGGTTGCTCTGTGCAGCTCTTTCAATGTACAGACATGTTACAGAGAGGGCATATTAAAAATCTACCCCAATCAGATTAGATAGCAGCAGTTAAACTTGAAGGGGTTACGCCTACACAAAAACCACTAGAAGAACAAAATACTGTATATTCACCACAGAGAGCAGAGCATAAATACAGAAAAATTTAACTGCAGACCCACTTTGACAGTCTCCTCGTCATTCTCAGGCATACAGCAAAATGCTACCATCAAAATGAAATATAAATATAGATGTTGAGCTATGTCATCTGTGACCAACTGGGGGAATAACCGACTGACCAGCACTGCCATCCCCGGAGCAACGCTGTCGCCTAGAAATAACGTTCATATATAATTAAACTGTTTTACCAGTTCCATTGTGGTGACAAATGTAATCACTGGCTGGATCATGTTCAGAGGCAATGTGTGTTTTTTTTTAAATGAAGAAAGTGCTATATTTATGAACTGCACCAGAGGCTCCAAGAAGTGGTTGGGGTGGATCACAGGCGTACAAAGTGCAAGACTTTGACACCAGAGAACCAGGGATTGTGTCCACAGCCTGTGATTAGGTTTAGGCAACAGAAGCACTCAGGTTAAGGTTTGGGAAAGACTGTGGTTTTAGTCAAATGTGAATAAACATGTTGTTTTTGAAGTCAGCGTGAGCTTTTTCTATGTTAAAGCAGACCACGATCTTTCTCTGACATTAACCAAGTGCTGTGAGTTCTTAAACATAACCATAAATAAGTTGAATGATGCTGTAGTCACTACACACTACGGATATTTTGGCAGAAAACAAATCCATTGTCTATGAACATTTTACTGATACATTCAGTATCAACATACCTGTGACTTGCCAAATATGTAAATAAACAACATTTCCTCATTATAGTAATGGAAAACTTAAACTGATCTGCATTAAGTTTTCTTTCTTTTGGTAAAGCACTCAGCAGGTGATGCTGGTCAACAGTGTTTGTTTGTTTGTTGTTTTTGAGCCAAACACGGTCACCCAAGGCAACTCTGCATGGGAAAAGAAGATGGTCCAGTTACAGACCAGTTACAACAATCTGGCTGAAGAACAAGACCAACTCAAAAAAGAGAGAAACGATATTCAGAGAAAGCTTCAAGGTAATTATTTATTTCTCCATTCTTGCTGGCACAACTTAATCACTCAAATCAAATCTAATGGGCAGATTGTCCTCATATTTTTTGGTCACATTTGTGCTCCCAAGAAGATGAACCCTTTCCATTTTTTGGTAATAATTTCTGTGAAATTTATATATATGGATATTTAAATCTCTCTTCTGAGGATGACCCCATGAGGAACTCTTGTGCCACCACACAAACCGAACATTCTGCACCAGGCAGAAGACCTGGGAGGAGAGCGGAGAAGAGTTTTAGGGTAAGGGGCTAGGGAATACATTGTGTGTCTGTATGTGTGTGTGATCATGGCAAAATGTGGTCCTGGAGACACCTACTCTATGTTAAGTAAAGATCACCATCGACTGGTGGTATAGTAGAAAGATACTGTTGCAAGCTGCACATTATGGTTTTCATGGACAAACGATACATAAGGGGTAATGTCAAACATGTATGGTGAAGTGAATAACAACTCTGTTGTAATAGCTGGTAAAGTTTATTTGTCTATTTCAGAAAAGGTAAAACAATAATTACAACAAAGAACCAAATGAACCTCAAAGGGCAGTAAAAATATACCAAATACAATAATAGTTAAAGTGGAAGAACTAAGAGCGACTTCCAGCAGCTGATCAAGAAGGGCACTTCTGGAGTCTGTTTCACAAAGCAGGATTAATGAAGAAACCGGGATAAGCTAGAACTGCATCTGATCTCTGAAACAGAGAGAAGTACACTGTGCTGTTCCTGGTTTTACTCGGTGCAGTTCTCCAGCTAACTCAGTGATCCCAGATGGTGAGACAGGTCCCAGTTATCAGGAGACAGCATAACAGCCTGACTGAATGCAAACGGCGTCAGGAGGAGGGGAGGAGGAGTGAAGAGCTTGGTCCTTTCGTCCAAGGAAATAAACTAATTTAAATTTTCCTTCAAACAATACGGCAATCACAAAATCAAAGTACAGCATGTTTTCTACCAAAAAAAAAAAAAAAAAAGCCAATAATCTCTAAATTAATATGGCAAGTAAACTTGAAAGCAGCCACCCCACTAAAAAGAAAAGCTTAATTTTGTTTTACAACTTGTAGATATAATTTTGCCCTGCAGGGTCACCAAAAGAGAGTCAAAAGTACACCACTACAATGAGGAGTTGTTATACTGGATTGAGAAGAGTAAATGTAACTGAATTCAGTATGCTCAATAGGTGACAATGACTTCATAGATACAGACACATATTACTCCTAGATTAAAACAAACCTTTAATTCATGTCTGTGAAGATGTCATTATCACACAAACACTAAATAATATCCCTCTCGGTCTATTTGAAATCTTTGACCACATTCATGTCACATCAGCAATGCAACTCGGAACAGATTCAATGTAAGAAACCTACTCTCTAAGTCTTCAACAACAGTATTTACAATACCTAATACGTTACTCTTTTAAACAGAGCAGAATGTTACACAATTGGATAATTTGCATTATTTTCAATAGCCCGTGGTAGATCAAACATATCCCTGGGTCTCTGTGTTCCTGACAAGAGAGATGGTCAATACCAGAGTTGTAAGTATGTATAATCTATACATAACCGATCAATACAGAGGGCCCGTGACTGGTAGATAACATTTTTATCCTCAAAAGGCAAAGACAAAAGCTACAGTTACAGATAAATAGATACAGTTTGTTTTGTTTTTTAACAAAAGCAAGTGAGAAACTGTACATAATATTGACAATATTCTATGGCAGGACCACTGAGGACTCTCTTTTCCACCTGCTCTCTTTGAAGTCACTATGCTGTATTATAGGACTTTGGTCCAACAAACCCAACAAAACTTTAATGTAACACATTCCTTCATTGTCAAATAAGGTGTTAAAGACTGGAAAGTGCAAAATGCATTTGCGCTGTAAGATTAGAAGTGACTGGTATGAATAGGGGAACAAAAATTTACAGATTTCCTAAGAAATAATAACAAGTTAGCCCTGTTACTTTAAAGTCTGATGATGTAGTTTGATATGATTGATTTGATCTGATTATGTTGTAGTTCAGCTACTGTGTGTGGGGCTGTAGCCCATTTTTATTCTAGGTTAAATGTAACATTTGAGAAAGATAACAAAGAAAATGCAAAGAAATACAATGAAATTTTGTGTTTCTATAGCTGAAATGTAAGAGATTTTGGTTTATACATATGTCGGTGACAATACAATTGTTGCATGCAGAGGCACTGAGTTGAAAGAGTTTGTAGGCCTACAGTATATTCTCTGAGCATGCTTACGTTTCACTCAAAATCTGCTTCTTCGGTTATACAAAAGTAGTACAGAGCTTCCAAAGTTAGCATTCACTTTTTTCAAACAGTTGCATCACCAAATTTACTGTACCAATCCAGCCATTTACAGTATATACATATATATACTTCACATAGTATGTATATATGTTGTGATCATTCCATGCAGCATATAAAAACCCTTTCTTTGAATAATATCATTGTATGGAAAAACAGGGTTTTCCTTTGAAGGATAAGTTTCTGTCTTCATGTATTTGTTTCTCCTTTAGGGTTTTAGATGGAACTCAGCAGTACAAGCCCAGCACAAACAATGGGTCACTGCAAAGGATGTTCCCGTTTCAAAATCATTTTATGCTCCCAACAAAGCCATGGCTTGGTAATACAAACAAGCACTGGCAAAGCAAAAGTATCAGCATTTCTGCAAACGCTATGCTGATAACAAAGCACATACTCAAGTCAGCTTGACGCACGTGCCCTTCTTCTCAAATCAAGCTTTGGATTTTCATTACCTCCACTGTGCACAAAGATCAGTCACTGCTTAAAAATTCCCCAGAATGGCCTTGTTCCTACATATGACATTAAAGTGATTTGCTGATTTGATAAAATTGGATCACATTTATGTCACATGAGATGTCCAGCATTAATTTCAGGCAACGTTTGACTTAAGTTTTTTTTTTGTACTGAGCTCTCAGTCAACTTGAGTAATATATATGCAGTAATAAACAACAAATTCAATTTTAGAATCGTTTAACATGCTAAAACCGCAAGTGCAGATATAACAATAGCTTAACCTAAAATGTTACCGCAAATATGCAAATGCTCCCAGGTTTCTGATGTGTAAACATTCTAAAGGTTAAGTAGACTGGTAGAGTACAATAGTTGCTGTATTGTAATGTCTGTGGAGGTATAAAATGTGGCTGTTTGGCAATAAGCAGGGAAAGAAAGGTACAGTAATATCCCTGCCTTTGGAGTGTGAGCCAGGTAGAGTCGGGGAAACCTGAGGTGTAAACTCTCTGATTGTACTGATCTTGCATCTGTTGTATATTTGGAGATTGGGATGGAAAAGGATGGATGCAATCTGATCCACAGGCCAGTTTGGATGGCTTAGGACACAGTTGCTAGGTGGTGGTTTAGGGCACTTGGCTTTCTTTCTGATGTGTTACTCTAAAATATTAGGTCTACTGTGCTACTCCACTTTTTGTCATTGATTTTATTTCGAATTTAATATATACAGCCATTTTACAGACTGAAAAGGGATAATATTCACCATTCATTTGCACACATTATCAAAACTACTAAACACCACTGGCTCTGTGGTGCTAAGGCAACTACTTCATAGTTCAATAGCTTGAAAGCAATCATCTCATCTGATTGAGGAAAACATAACTAAGGAAACAATGACAATAAGTTTACCCATATAACATAAGGAGCTGCTGCTCAACCACAATAATTATGGATTCTCTTTGTTTGGGTTTATCATCCTGTGTTGTTGTTATAATAGATAAGACATGTAGCTGGCTTGACTCACAGCAAGAGGAAGTCCGCCACGTCAGGGTGGCTGAGCCTACAGCTGCCTGGATGGTATCAATGACACTGATGAAGACTTCTGTGAGTCCAGGATTATGGAAAATCATTGGATATGGCTAGTGAACTGGAATATCGGGGCACTAGTGTATGGAGATTTGCTAGTCTCATTGAGCTACTAAAACAATGGGGTTGCGGGAATAAGTAAAGCAAAGGGTGTGACATCCCAAAGTCCCTCTACTGTTCGTCCATCTCAGCAAGATCAGAGTTGGAGGAGTCCGGTGTGGATGATTGGAGCTGGTTTGAAATGGGTAGTGGGCTCACGGTAGAGCCCAGGGGGACACCACGTGGGACAGGGTCGGGAAGGGTCAGGGTTTCCGGAGCAGACTTTTTGCGGGGTCGTTCCCTGGGGACAGAGAGGGACTCAGGCGCATCAGTGCACATGGGAGTGGAGGGGGCACTGGCAGGGCCGGTGAGGGCACAGGAAGACAGGGGCGTCTCGCTGATGGAGATGGACGGGGGAAACATCCCGATCTTCTGGTTGGTGGCCTCCTGGATGGTGCGCTCAAACTCTCTCACCTCATCCATCGTCATGTCTGGATTGGATTGGAAAGAGATCGATTAAGACCAGTGAGAGGAAGAATTAGGAAAGTGGCTTACATTTTTTTTAATCCTTTGTAGACAATTTAAGAGAAAAAAGGCTGGAACTCAAGATTTCCATAGCCTGTCATTATTACAGCCACAGGCATACCCAGAAAAACACAGATCATGGTCAGTACAATGCTGAAAAGAACACAGATTCAAAAACCAAGAACAAGTAATATGATTTGACAGCTCACGTTGTGTTATTTTAATGACCAAGATGTTTCTAGTGTTCATTTGTGAAGCCTTATGTTTCCTAGATAACCTTTTGGATCCTTCAGGGTGCAGCAGACTCCTCATTTCAATTAAATACGGGAATCTGAATGATCATATTCTTAATGTATGCCATGTATGCATAGCTTGACTCAATGTGGGACAAAATGGGTGGATGTAAGTGGACAGTTATATGCAACTGTAACATCTTCAGAAGTCACCAACAGTTAAAATATGAGAAAGAGGAGGGACTATGGAATAAAGAAGCAATGTAAAAGACACATACACTTGCTTTGTCATGGATCTCTATGTCATCCAGTGAAGATGGATTTGTTGTGGAATGTTCTTGCTGCTCATGGCAAACTTTAATGTTGGTTTTCTCATGCATTTGTCTCTCGTAATCCCGCACGTCATCCAAAGTCATATCTGGAAGAAGGGGGGAGGGGCGGAACGAGGGTTGAAATGTTGATAACGCCTCTACAATGGCACTCCAGTTGAGAGACAGGTGGGAGAGGAGAGGATTAGGTGGCAAAGGTGCATTCCGTGGGTGGTAATAGAGTTTTTAACAGATGATAAGAGCTTTTTTGAAGTTAAAGCTTTACAGGTTAAAGAGCTAGCTTCCCATGACACAGAGAGTTTACAGGATACAGCTAGCCAAACCGGAGCCACACCAGGAAGGAGCACAGGAAGGATGAGGTCAAGGACCTTTCAAGATTAAGAGAAAGCATGAACAATCCACACCCAAAGAAGAGTTTGGATCATTGGAAACACAAGAGAGCAATACCTGCAAGGGTTCACTTACTCCACGGGCAAAATCATTCCACACGTGAGAAGATTTAGAAAGTGCTTCAAAAAACATCCAGGTTGTAGGGACTTATGGTATAAGGGTTAGCAGTTATAGAGAAGAGAGGAGAAGAATATGTTTCATGACAAAGATAACGGGCTTATTGTCTGTATGCCCTACAGCTATGGGGAAAGCTCACCAGTTGAGAGGGAGTAAATGTGTTGCAGCCACTTGTGGATGCAACAGGGCCTCCTCTTGTGCAACCAGACTCTCAGAGAGACACACAGAGGTAGCTCTTATGTTTCAGTAATTGCATCATTCTTTGTTGATGTACATTTCCAATTATTCCTTCATGTAATTAGCTGCCAAGGTTTGTACCACACACAAAGTTTTGTTAGACATGAATTTCTTGCTACTTTATTTTAGGCTTTGATATGAAAAATAGTGTGACAACAACGTATATACCAGAACTGTGTCTCCCGTGTCTGTATGTGTGCTGTCTCTTGGCGAATATGTATGAATTTCTTCATCATGAAACATGAAAGGTTATGGTTTAAGAGTTCTTTTTATTGTGCAGGTTTCATTTGAAACAAATGTTGACCATGCCTGGAAACTAGAGTACAGTGTTTGTTATTAGTGGGTTAGTGTTGACACCAAGAGGAGGATCCATGCTACAGGAGAATGAGCAGGACTGGCAGTGAAATGGTTTAGGTGGAGGTGGAGTGATTTTTCATGCACACTAATTGCTAAATAAACAGTAATTACACAACATTGATTTATATAATCAAAGTAGCTATGGCAGTGCTAACATTTTAAAGAATAAACAGCTACATTAACATAACATTTAGAGAAGGGTTATAAAGTACAAATAAATACATGAAAAATGCATAGGTTTTCTGAACTGTGAATGTGCACATTTAAGGTTCACATAAAGGAATGATTCGCAATATACAACAATAATAAAGAAACTGCGTTATTTTTGAAGAGGCATCCATTCATAAAATTAAGAGTTTCCATAACTTAGTGTAAGTAAATAGCTGATGACTGAAATATTGAAATGTGCCAATTGCTGTGAATTAGCTGGAGTGTATAGAAAGCAGGGACTGTTGAAAAGCGCTGACAGACTTACCAATCCACTCATCCACCCAAGCAAATGCCTGTCTGTGTCCCAGCAGCAGCACGTCGCGAACCACCTGTAACACAAAGACGATCAGTAAATAGCTACTGATGCAACCTCGTTTTATGCTTTTATTTTGGAATGTTATCATGTTTAAATTTAAAATATTCAAGATTTAGGCTGTGGAAGTATGATCATCTGAAGTCTAAGTTACCTATCCTTTAAGTCTTTAAGGATTTCAAATAAGTATCTAAGCTCAACTTGATTCTTCCATAAAACTAGATATGAAGAAAGTGGTATTTTTTGAGATATTTACAGCAGCACAGACAATGCAAAACTCATAAATTTGATATGTCTGATAACATTCTCTATTTTCTGATGAACTTGTCTAGTCAAGACCCTTTATAAAATATTCATGTCTTCAGTAAGAATGAATGGGCTTGGGTCTGAATGTCAGAAACAGGGTAGAGAGGGTTGCTCATTTTGGTGTTTTTATGGGATTTGTTGAAATATGGAAAGAATAGAATACCGCTAGCCTCATCCTTTAAGTATGACCAAATGGTTTGAACAAAAAGAACTTAACTTAGCAATGCAAAGCAGGATAGATGTAACAATTTATTACTGCAACTTAAAAGCATTAAAATACATGCAGAAGTTCAACTATGACTAAAATGAAAGGTGCAGCTGTAATCCTATGGGTGACCTCTCACCTTGTGTACGAACTGCTCCACTCGTGTCTGCAGACCCCACACCTCAAACTTGACAGTGACCAGTTTGTACGAGCACATAATGGGATCCTGGGTGTCCCTCCAGCCCTCCTGAAGCATCCCCCGCGACGTCTTCTCTGACTTGAAATATCGCAAGTCCTGCAGTGCGGGAGCATGAACACACAAATGTTTAATATTGGCATAATTAACTCAAACCTTGCGGCATCGTTGTTTCTGCATCCCAGTGGGGATAGACTTAAGGGAGAGCCTAAAATTGGATGCATGATTGAACACCAGTATTAAATACCATTCGCACTAACCCCTCTGGTCCTTGGAGAATCTCTATCCAGGCTCATTAGAGCAGAGGCAATCTGTTATCAAACAGCTATGAAGACAATTACCAGATCTCACTTCACAGACTCTGAAGTATGAAAAGGCTTTCAGACTGCAGATGAATGCTTACATAAATGCTCAGTGAGATGAGAGAGGCATATCAAGCAGCAAGTGCAGCTGCTAGACAAGTGGTATTGATGTTTCACAAGTCCCCAAAGTTGGTATTAGAGCGAGCATTTGGGCTTCAGCAACATATTCAACAGATAATAATAATAATATCAAGTATATTATTATTTTCCTTGTGAAGACTCTCAGAGGGATAGACGCACTTCACTGGATAATGGTTGAGTGTAAAATCCAGACAAAAAAATCTGAGGAAGATTACAACATGACAGGAAATCATAGCGTTTCTTCAATCACATTGTTTTACTACTGCATTTACAGAACAGAGCTGAACAGTTACTTACACCTCTCTGCTGGTATTAACTCCCAATAGAGACAAGCATCTCCACACACACCTACACAAGCTCACCTCAGACTCTTTATAGTAGCGCTCGGGGATCTCATCGTAGGCGATGTCAATGAAGCACACCTCCCTCTCCTGCTCCTTCAGCTCGGTGTCGAAGATCTGAAAGCAAACCAAATTGGTTTGTCAGCGCTCACTGCATCCCATGCCAGCCCATCAGGGTGGCCTCTGCACATAAAACACACTTTAGAAATGTGTCCTTTCCGGGTTAGATCATCAGATACAGTATGTGGCCAGAAAACCTACCTTAGTGCTTGACTCAAAAATTATTCGCACTGTTACTAATGCTTGCTGGTGTCTCTCGTCATCCAAAGTCCTGTCATCACTCAGAAAAGCCACAAAAAACACACATTTTGTAATTTCTTACACAACCATTAGGAGGTGCTCTATGCCTATGTCTTCAATTTGTTACTGTTCCAAACGATATAGTGCTGATTGCAATTACTGTGTGACATAGAGTTGATTGTACAAAACTGAGTGTAACTTTCTTATTTCCTTCTTAGATCCTCTTCATTTGTTCTAATGTTGTTGATTTCATGGAACATTTAGACTGAGGTTAGAGGCCATGGGCATCATTTAAGAGATTTATCTTTGATTTAACTAAAGGCAGGTTGCTGGAAGATTAAACATGATGAAAAAAATCTTAACAGATAAAGATAAACAATAAGTTTCCTTGTTTTATCTGATGTCGGAGAATCTGGTGTCCGGGAGATTTTGAGAAAAAAATGTCACTCTCTAATGCAAAGCTGTCGCTCAACACTTTTATTTTGACACATCACAGGCTAAATATTGAGGCGTGAAAAACTGCTTAATTTCAATTCCTTGTCGTAAGTGTCTCTGACTGAAGTGAGGTGAAAGTTTGAATTCTGAGGAATTCATTACACAGAGCTCCTGTATCGAGTACTCACTAAATAGCTCATCCTCACAACTTAAGTTCTTCTTCATGCCTATTCAGTAGGAGAGCTTAGGGCTTTAGCCATCTATGGCAAGTCCACTTTTCTGTGAAGTGAGCAGTCACTTGCTTCTCAAAAAAAATCTCCTCAGAAATCACTATTTCCTGAGTCGTAAATTAATTCCCCAGCAGGCAGGAGCAGCTTTTCAGCAGCTGACAACTGAAATCAATTTAAGTAATAATGTGACACTACAGTGCGACGTTCTTTTCTCTGTTGTAGCCTCACTGTCCAATTCCGACTGATAAGACCCAAGTATTTTACATAAACATCCTGGCTAATGCAGCTCCCGTTTCTATTGTTTAATCACACTACCAGTCACTACGTGCCTTCCCATCATTCTGGATCTTTGTCACCCAAGTGAATATGAACGTTCCCTCTCTGCAGATATATACACCTCTTACACTTTCTCCCCTGTCTCTCTCCCCTCTTTTCTCCTCCTTTCCTTCTCTTAGTACATTGTGTTTCTTGCAGTGTGGATGAGCCCTGCTGGCCCAATAAGGTTGATATGTCAGCATGCATGAATGCAGCCAAGCAACAGGAATGGAGACTGGGATGAGGAGAGAGGGAGAGAGGCAGAGGAGGATGAGATGAGAAACTGAAGAGGTAAACAATGAAAAAGAGATGGGAAGGGGGTGGAGGGAAGAAGGGAGAAACAGTGGAAATGCATGCAGATACTGCCAGGGACAAGGACAAGGAGGAGGGAGTGACAGGGAGGAAGGGCGAGAAAATGAGAGGAAACATAGGTTTGTGTAATCAGGGATAAGAATAAAAAGGAAAAAATATCAGCAGTGAGCATTTATGCATTACTTTGCAAAATTTAAATACATGAGTGGACTAATTAATTGAAAGAATTCATGGTAGTCAGTGTAATGAATCATTTTCAAACAAAATAAAGCTGAATTTGATGTAAAAAGATAGAAATAAACAAAGCAAAACTTGTTTATGTGTGTGTAAGGGGTGAGAAAACCAGTTTTCAGTGATATTTTATAGGCACTGTAATGTGATGCCAAGAGAGAGGAGGAGGAGAAAGAAACAGAATGACAGAGTTTAGCACAGTGAGAGGATGAAATAAAGACATAGGGATAAAAACACAGAGAAGTCAAAAACATCTCAGACAAACAGAAGACAACACTTGGCAACCCATGAATGATAACAGCGCCCTTTAGTGCCAATCAATAACAGATGTCACCCTGCCTCCCACTTCAATGCTTTATGCTAATTCTATATACTATTTTAGTGTGTATGCCACCATTTTTTTGGTAGACTTCATCTCGTCAGATTGTGAGCACACAACAAACTCAAAACAAAAGCAGATAATATATGGTCATTTCTGTCCTAAAAGGCTCTGCAGCCAGGGCCTGTGAGGACTGATATTAATCACTGACTAAACAGAAGAAGGGATTGGACTGCACTTCATTATCCTCAAAAGAGAAACTACACACAAAACAGACCAATCGCACTCATTACACACTTAAAAGTAATCATTAACTGAATATAATGAGGCAGAGAATACTTTCAGAAATATCAGCGTATACAAAAGTTGCTGGCATATTTGTCAGGGCACAGTGAATTTAGAAATTATTTAAGATATTTTCCGTCCAAGAGGAGCAATGCAGTGTTTGCTGCTGAGGAATTTGCCCTTTTAGATGTTTTAATCTAACATGCCTTTCTGCGGAATCATTAAATTTCCAGGATGATGAACGACATGTTCCCTTCACAGTGAATTCCAGGGATGGTCTCACCGGGGGATGCACTTATGCAGATCTAAGGCTTGAACATGACCGCCTTTTAAAAGGAGTGTAGCTCATAAAGGTCTCCAAGGTGAGCATGGGATTCTAGTTCTAGGGAGTCTGCAAGCAGAAGACATGTAGATATACCTTAACGGCAGTGCATTCGTTTTTTGTTTGTTTGTTTGTTTAAATCTGACCAGCCAAGTGGTTAAAAAAAATGAAAAAAATTATGGTGTCAAAATGGTGAAAAAGTAGAGTGTGGCGTAAAAGAAGAAAAGAGAAGTAGATGTGTTTTTCTGTTTGCGTAAATCGAATGACAAAAGATACATGGACCTGTCGCATTGTCTTGTTAAACCAAACAAGCATCAATCTAAAACACTGCATGTTTAATGCACACTGACAGTCTGTCCATTTCTGTCTCCCTCTGGGCTTTATGAGTACATGTTAACTACTCTGCGATACATCAACAAGACACTTCAGTCAAGTTGGGAGCAATTCCTCCCGTATACAATCGCCAAATACCTGATATTTTGAAGCAAAATATGAAAACACAGTGAATAGAACCTGATAGTTTCCCACCATGATATATTTTAAGCAATTTGTCTGTTGCACACCACCCTCCCATTCGTCTTCTTCACTGTCCAAGCAGTGGCAGCCTTTTATATTGATGACTAATGCCCCTACAAACTGGAGAGTGGAGTAAAAGTGGAAAAAAGAAGTGAGCAGGCCAACAGCCCATATGAAATTAGCTGTCCAACAAGCGGAGCAGTTTTTGGCAGACTCTCGAGGCTCATGTATAGTTGGCATTGTGATATGAAGGGATTGCACGGGAGGGTCTTTGAGTTGCCAAATCTGCCTGGATGATTTTGCTCATGTAGCCTTTGCAGAGGCCTCGTTTTCTACTATATGTCTGCTATGTGATATTTTGTTTTTTAATTGGCCTATTTTGCTTTACGTTTATCTGTATGAGAAGGACAGGAGACAGGCAGCAGTGTTACATTCAACTGAGAGATTGGTGTGGGAGTTAGAGCCTGACTGATTCACTGACTGGGACTATGGGCTGATCTAAGCTTAATATCAGTATCGGTGTATGTGTCAACTGATCAGGAAGATACTCTATGTTTGAGGTACAATGACAAGTTAATTTTTTCCACTATACAATGTCCCACTCATCACATATCTTGGTCACATTTTTTAAATAAATGTAAGTGATTCTCGTCAAAAATAATAGCAATGATTATGTCTTACTATAAAAAAAAAAAAAAAAAAATCAAAAAAATCACAACAGCTGGTATATTGTCATCTAATATCAGTACCAACCCCCAAAATCCAGTGTTGGTCATTGTATTAATGGAACGCATTACTGTCAGTAACAGCTAAGTCATGTCATTTTTATTTTTATAGCCACAATCTCTAATTTGCTTCAAAGTATGTGGAGAGTATTCATACTACACTCCCTGTAAGACTGGAGTGTTCAGGAAAACATTCACAGTCACCTACAATCCTCCAAACCACTATTCAAAACTCCTGTCTCGCACGCACAGACTCACACACACACAGTGTACTCACATTGTCATTGCATCCTTTGTTGTCCTCATATTTTGTCTCTATGTGGATGGAGAACTTGGGCAGGAATGAGCACTGAGGATAAAGAAAGAAAAGATGTGAAATCACTTGTAAAAAAACAAAAACAAAAACAAAAACAAAAAAATTAAGTGACCCGTGGGTTGAACAGCAGCACTGCGAAGCATAGTCCTGCAGAAAGGGTTAGTTGGTTTGGATTTCTGTGATAAAGATGTCAAAAAAGGGGCCGCTTAGTTAATATGTTTTACTGTAACTTCTTTGAATGGTAGCGTGAAAAATTTGACTTTTATTAACACTGACACTGACTGTAAAAGCTGCTTTTGGAACTTTTTGTATCTCTCTTTCTATGTTCTTCCTCACTGCATAATGTAAAATAAAAATCCAGGCTGTGACGGTACAGTATTTCAGTTTCTGTGTCCCTGTCAAAAAGTGAATAAAGCCAAGACAGTTCTTCAAGAATATAGGAGTCCTTTGCCTAAAAAACTAATCTTGGCACGGGTGTATTTACACTGACTAATACATGAACACAAAACGCTCACACACATAAACAGACGTAATATCAAGCATTCTGTTGTTGTCACAACACTGTCCTCTTTCAACTCTTATCCCCGCACCCTAAAGCGCCATGACTGATGCTGTCGAAATTTCTCACTCTGCACAAGGGAAGCCCTATAGCTGGGCCTAACTGTATGCACGTGTGTCTTAAAAATGTGTCTGTTGTAGGTTTTCTAGGGTTAATCACGCATCACGCAGTCGGTTCTGCTTGTGCATAAAGTCACTTCTGTGGACAGACATAGCTTTTAAATAGAGTGAACTCCACATACTTCACTTTCCAATCCATTCAACGAGCTAATTAGGATTGTATTTTTTGTTCTTAAAGATGCATTAATCACTGTTTTTTATATTACTATTGGCTATGTATAATGTGAAAGGTAGGGCCCCCTTTTCGGGGGACAGCCCGTCCCCGTTTCTGGTGACGTGTCCCCCGGAGCTGTCCCCAGCAATGTCCCCATTTTTAACTGTGAGCTAAAAACAGACCAAAAAGAAAGCAGCTTCATACCCCTCTTCTTCTACTACTAACCACTTGCCCGCCTAGTTTTAAAGAAAACTACTGTGTAAAACTCGATCAGACACTAGCAAGTGTCAAGTGAATCGACAACATCACCACAAACGTCTTCTCAGGCCAGGAGGTAAACCAGGGTTACAATCAGGGGCGGGCTACTATATGATTTA
The DNA here is from genome assembly GCF_016859285.1 of Xiphias gladius. Classification (NCBI taxonomy): domain Eukaryota; kingdom Metazoa; phylum Chordata; class Actinopteri; order Istiophoriformes; family Xiphiidae; genus Xiphias; species Xiphias gladius. The sequence goes on along the minus strand of NC_053414.1, from coordinate 21,472,893 downwards.
CGGACATGGTTTACATAGTTAATAAGTTAGTACCATATTTTACCAGTTGTCCCTCTTTTTATTTCATTGATAAAAACATTGGATATTTTAATGATATACTGACCACTGAACTATATGTCCCCGGTTTTCATTTCAGAAATCTGGTCGTCTTAGTGAAAGGGCTCACTCACAGTGGCAAACCCACAGGGAATTAGTACCAAACTATTCATAGAGGATACTTACGGTATATTCTACAGACGTTGCCGTGGGGTGACAGACATCAGGCCAGAGCATAGAGAGAACACAACAGAGACATCTTTAGTTATACAGCCTGCTCAAATTTTCCACGGTATGAAAGGAAATGCGGGGGCCACATTGTCCAAAAAAATGTATCAGACATATAGGACCTGTGAATAAAATTGTGACTTCTCCACATCTCTTATACCCCACATGATCCCCTCCTCAGCGACTTTCTCCTCCACTCTCTCAAATTTGTTCTCATCAAAAAGAAAATTTCCTCAGCAACTGTAAAAACTGCTCCTTTAGATCAGGATCATGAAAGAAATACAGAGAGATGTTCTGGCCACTGCAGCTCTGATCGTTGCACTCCTGACTACTGTTGTCTGTAATGTCGGTGATTTACGAAGTGAAGCTCATTCAACTGCTACTCTCACAGTAAATCAGTGTGGATATAGAGCATTTGCTTCATGCCAAAACTGTAAATACATGTCGGCTTTAGCATGTTTACACGTCAAAGCCATGGCATGTGTGTTACTGGCCAATATTGAGTCAGAGATATCTGAGAGATTAGCTTGACAGGCCGGCAAGCACATTTACTCTGGAAGCTCACCTGTTATGGTGTAAGGGTAGTAGTTCCATGCTTTCTCTGTCACGTAGAAGATTTTGGGAACCACTGCCCGGGCCCAGCTGGGTAGTTTACTGCAGAGACAGCGAGACAGACAGGTAGAGATGAGGAGAGAGACTGAGTATTTAGTAACAAAGCAGGAATGGGGGTGACATTGCTTCCGTCATTGCAGCATTTATCAAAAAAAGTGTTCGTTGGTGAAAGGAAAATGGTGTAAAAGGAACTCTTCCAAAAAGCTTCAATTCAGGGAAGATGCTACAGGAGCCCAAACACATAAGGCTAGTGTATATGAATGTTACCTAAAGACTTTTAAGGGCTTTTTGAACCTACCTGGAACTACAGACCAAACACCAAGATAAGGACACAAATCTTTTAATCATATATTTTGTACGTCTGAGTATTAAATGTAATTCATCCAGGTAATTGTAGCTGAGAGCAATGCTCTCTTTCCAGGAACGCCCACTGTTCACGTTCGCACAGTTACGTAGATTCTCACCTGGAAGCTGCCTAGTAACCACAGTCTAATCTGTTGGCCACTGAGCAGCTTCTTTGGAGCAGCTGCAGGTTAAGGGCTTTGCACAAGGGCACTTTAGTCGCAGTGTTTTTTTTTAAATTAATTCGATAGCAGCAGTAACATGCAAAAAAGATTCAATTCTGGAATCGTAACTGACATCTTGTTTGACATTTCACTGACTAATGTAAACAGCAAATCAGTCCATCGAGTAAATAATCATCAGACAAATCAGTTATGAAAATAATCAAAATACTTCAACACTTTTTGGAAATAAGCTTATTCGCTTTCTTGCCAAGAGTTGGATCAGAAGATTGATACCAGTCATAGAGCTTCAATATGAAGCTACAGCCAACAAGTGGTTAGCTTAGCTTAGCACAAAGACTGGAAACAGGGGGAAACAGCTAGCCTGGCTGTGTCCAAAGGTTAAGGTTAAGGTTAAGGTCAAAAATCCGCCTACCGGCACCTCTAAAACTCACTGATTAACTTGTTTACAGTATCTTGTTTATTTAATCTGTACAAATAAAGTGTAGAAATGACACATTGTGGTTTAACAGGGGGTAAAACTGAGCCCAAGTTGTTGCATTGAACCTCTCTGTATTATCAACCATATGTTCACTGCACACAGAGTTACAGCATACGGCCAGTATGTGCCCTGGGGACTTCTTGAGTGAGTGTGCTTGCTCTACACTCTGATCTTGAACTCTGAACTCTGGTAAGACTGTAATTGAAGCTGCACTGAGAACTTATTCATGAGACGTTTCAAACACTCAAATGCACGGGCTTTCACGTAGCCTGCCTCCAGCTCCACTTCTTTTGATTGACATGGAAAGCTATTTCTTAGGGAGGACAAAAATGGCGCCCACAGAATCGTGAGGGCTGTGAATAAAAACAGCCTTCCATGGTCACATTGTGTGAATGTTGGCAGGCTCGCTCACTCCCCTTCTCTCTCGTTCTATCTTTCTTTCTTTCCCTGTTGTCTCTCTCTATCCCAACAAAAGAGACTGACACTCCTCCTACACCTCCATCTGTTGATTTCTCCCATTCCCTCCTTGTTCTTTTAAAGATCTTTGCCAATAGCTGCTGCGACAGAGCCCACGTTGCCATGCGTGCAAGCGCGGTGGGTGGCTGCTCGGAGTTTTCACTCAAAGCCGCTGTTGGTATTTAAAAAGAAAAAAAATACTAGTTTAGTTGAACACGTACAAGGACAGGCAACATTTTATTCAATCATAAAGTCAACCATCCCCTCTCTACTCTTAATGGAGGTTATTGACGGAGCAGGCGTGGAATCGGTGTTCAGGTCGAACGGAGTCAGGCCAAATAGTGAAGTAGAGTGCGAGGAAGATTGTGAGGGCTAATGGGGCGGCTGAAGTGTGACAGAACGAGTCCAGACTGACTTCCCCCCTGGTCAATCAGAGCTAAATGTTTAGCTGTTGCGGGGCCAACCAAGGAGAACCAGTTGAATGTGGCAGAACAGTGGATAATTATGGTAAAATCCATTTTGTTAGTTTAATAAATAACACTATCTAACTTGATTTTACATTACTTAATGTAACATCAAAAATATTAGTTTAAATTACAGTACTCAACTTCATCAAGCAGAAATCACTTAATGTTTGGTTTTTTCTGATCTTACACTGCAGATGTTTACTTTTTTCTGTTTCTTTTGTGTATGTGTTTTTCTACCTTCTTCATTCAGAGGGGAGTACTTTTGATTTACAGCACAGATGGATATACAAAGGCTGTACGGCAAAATCTTGTTATGTGTTTATCAGCATTAATGTCAGATGGGCAAGAAAAACGAATCTATAATAAATCGCCTTTTCATGGTAAACTTAAAAGTTACTGTCACTAGGTCTATGTGAGAGAAACAATATGCCATGTGAGCGTTATTTATGCATTGTTTGGTGTTGGCCCTGAGAAATAAACACTTTATCTTAATAAAATGTCAGCTACTCTGGAAAGGTCAGTGCTTTGTCTTTCTCCATCTAAGCTGCAGACGTAAACGGACGTAAAAGCTGAGCATTTGGGGGGTTTGGATTCTGTCATTTCTGTCCTGTCTTCCTTTCCTCCTCTCTCACGTCCTCTATTAAAATTCCCTCTATGTAAAGACAGTTTAAGTAAGCTTTTGAAATCATGTAAAAAATGAATTGTGAATTAAATGAACTAGCCTGAAGTGACTAAATATCCTTCATTAAATGTTGGTCATATTTCACAAAAACAAAGCTTAAAACACACTTAATTGTTCACATGTAAAAAAAAAAAATAATAAATAAATCAACAGATATTTCAACATAGCAGGTGAAGTCTAGGAGGTCATGATGGAAGGAAAGTTTATATTTCAAAACATCTAAAGCTACTTTTGAATTGGTGTGCAAAGACAGCCCAAGCCTTCTTTACCATCCAAACAAAGCTGTGAGCAAGTGTAAAACATCTTTTCAGAATTTGAGGAACTTGTTAATAAAATGCTCGGTTTCAGTTTGTACTTTTTTTATTCAATACAGAGCAAACTGAATGAGAACACTTGAAAGGAAGACCATCTTATCTCTGTTCGCTCCCTCTGCCTTCTTTCCTCTTCTCTGCAGAGCGGAGCTGTGCTGACTCAACAGAAATAGTTCCCCGGCATGGTGAACGCTGATACAGGTATTTGTGCTCAAACAAATGGTCCTACAGCATGTCAGTCCCCCCTCTCCATTCTGTCTCTCTTGCCCATCTTTCTTTCTTTTTTCTCCCACTGTCACTCTTCTTTCCCTCTCGGTTTTCTTCACATATTCTCCATCCTATTCTCTGCCATGCCTCCTCGATTCACGAGGGTCTCACAAAACTGCATGCGCTCATACGCATATCATGGCACAAAGATGGTAACAGGATGCAGCGAGATGCATCAGTATGGGGTGATATATAACTGTGATGGATAAGTAACTGAAGGAAACCTGCTTGTAACAGCTTGTAGTGGGCAGCATGTGTGTATCTGTGTGTGTGAAAACGGTCGTATCAAATGACTGGATGCAATCTTAGTTGATATACTGATATCCAATATACTTTGTGCTCCAGCTTTTCCACATTTGTTTGAGAAAAGTCGTGGTTAAAGATAAAATCAGAAACAGGAGATTCAGTCCCAGGTGAATGACAGAACCGAAACAAAAAAATTACATTTGTAGTAGTAATTGTTAATAAGCTAATTGCTGTGGATCTCACTTATGCACTACCCTGTCAATCAACCAGTGTGGGTGGTTCTGTTTTGCCTTTTATCTTGAACTTACTGTTGAAAAAGTTTGAGTTTCTGTGGTTCATGCTCTTTTCTTAAACTGTTCAATCCTGGTGGCTAATGTTGTTCTTTCCACCTCTTCAGTCCTTCATGTGTTTTTCTTACAAACACAAAACATACCCTGTGGGCCAGAGGATTCTGCCCAAGGAAGACATCTAGAAAAAAAGACAATATAGAAACTTTCGAGAAAAGACTACGGGCTGAATCAAAACTATATTAAATCAATTGCCGATAGGAAGAGGACCTCACACACAATAAATTAATCGCGTGTTGGAAAAGAAACTATCAGAGACACGTTCCACTCACCTGCTGAGGTAGACTCGTTTCTCTGTGAACTGTCCTTGGCCGTGTGTTGGGTCTTCATAGGGTTCATTCTGGACAACCTCCACTCCTTCCCCTCGATCACTCTGCTCATGACTGTGTTTACTGATCATGTACAGCTGCCCGATCCGGTACTGGAAGATGAAACACAGAGAGAGGATAAGTTCACATAATACAGTCTGACAACAACCACTTGGGGAAACTCGGAAACCTTGAAACAGTAGCACACATTGCATCAGCCAGGGGACATGCCGCAGTAAAAGACAATTAGTTGTATTAACAGACGACATGGTCATTGGTCAAGTGTCAAGTCCTGAGCGCTTTACAGGAATTCATCATTAGCAGATTATCACTATCAAGATCATGTGATATGACTGAAAGCTAGAGAAGAGCTTCTAAACTGACCCTATATGGTGAGATTACTTTCTTAACTGCTGTTTCCAAAGTCAAACTTTGAACCTCAGTGTTTACAGTCTCATGTATTGATTTTTGAGTTTCTACAGTCTGCATCAAAGTAACTTCCAGAAGTCATCTAAATAGAGGCAGAACTGGAGCACAAAGTTTGCAACATAGAAAACCAATGGTCAACGTGTGAAAAAAAATTATTTCATAATCACTTTCCCAATCCGCTTCTTGCAATACGACAGTTGCAATAATTGTATTAGTAACCAGCTAAAAAAACCAGCAAAAAAACAAAAAAACAAAACAAACACCCTGTATAATTATGACAAACCATATTCCACCTGACTCTTCTCATTTTTCATCAGAACAATACTCGCTAATTTGTTATCATGATAATTGATGACAGGAACAGATGGCCGGTTCAAGAATAACAAACACTGAAAACAATAAAAAATCACAATAATTAAAATTACAAAAACTCACATTAATTTTAATTAAAATTATGTGATTTTTGTAATGGTTTAATTGTCAGGATGTTTTATTCCATCAGTAAAAGCAGAAAAAAATAAATAAATAAATAAAAAAAAAAATAATAATAATTATAATAATTATTATTATATATATATATTATATAAATAAATATATAAATAAATATATAAATATATAAAAGTATATTTCTTTACTTAAAACTAATTCAGATAAATACTCTGACGCAATACGTCAGGTTCAGTAATAATCTATAGGATGCCTTCACTATTTCAGAATATAAATGGTGCAGTCAGACTGTCTTTAATCTTAAATATAACTTCAGGGTTCAGTACAAAATTGAAATTGTAACCAAGTATAGTTCAACAGGGATTTTTACTTTACTCAATAACAAGGTGAAAAGCATATGTTTGGGTGAGTTTGACCATGACTTGTCGGTCTGCTTGGCCCTGAGTCAACACTACTTCTTTATTTACCGCCTCATTTTCAAAACTGAGTTGAGAAAAAGGTCAGAAAAAAAAGTCAAGCCTTGGCTAATTCTGCTGCAATAATGCATCTTTGACGAAAGGGCAGACTTACAGTTTGTTTTCGACAAAGCTCCTTCTGGTTTAATGAACATGACTGGCATTTGTAGGCACTGGACCATGCTCAGTTAATTAAATACTCCGCTATGCAATAACATCTCTTCTTTTACTTTTAGATGCCCTGGAGCATGTTCACTTTATTCAGGCAATAAAGTGTGGATTGGCTGTTTGAAGGCAGCACTTCTGTCTCCTTTTGATCTTTAATCTTCATATAGTCCAAAGCTTTTGTTCATGACAAAGGACCCAGAAAAGGAGAAGGAAAGATATGGAAATGAATTTCAAAGAGAGAGACAGAGAGTGAGAGAAACAGGAGCATCAAAAGAGGGCAACTAGAGGAGTTTTAATGAGAAGGAGGGGCTGGAAATAAGTCAAAGACAGAGAAAAGAGACACAACTAGAAATTTTTGACAATGGATTGGAATTACTAGAGCAAGAATATGAGAAAAATGAGGCGTGTACAGTGAGAAAAAAATGATTTGATGATGATCAGTAATCCTTATAATCCTTTTATCTGTTACGGGCTGTGAACAAGTGAAGCTGCACTCTGTTTCCTGCTCAGTCACCATATGTACTTACTCTTCTGTCTGTGCTCTGCTCCCTCGCACATGAGCTTCAGTTCCAAAAGAAAAAGAAGTGAGAACAGAGCACTAGCAATAAAGGGGAGCAAAACTAAGTGTATCCCCTTTGATTCCACACTTCTTCTCTCCCTGACCTTTACCTGTCACGGCTGTTGGCTGTGCTGACATGTGAAATGCTGTCAGAGTAAAACGTGAGGTGCTCACCCGAAACAGCTCCCAGGGAGGCTGAAAAGGGTATTAGCACCTAGCCGTGGTTGCAAATCTCTGATGGATACACCTATTTCACAGGTATGTGCTAAAATACATGAAACAGTTATTATTATTACAGCCCAAAAGTCATTAGACCAGGCCTAGGGGAAGGATGCAAGCAGCTACAGCAGATCCTATCACAGGGAATATGCACTGTTAGGGTATCTGCAGCTTTCAGGGAGCCAATTTTAAACAGTTGCATGACAATGTTTGATGCTCCATGAAATTCAACAGAATAAATGTCCACAATCGAGAAACTAAAAGTTGGTAAAAGCAGATTATTGCTAGTTGAATTTAACGGGATAATTAACGGGTATAAAGTCCACCTACATTAATAAAGCAAAACATTTAAACAACATAATTGGTCTACTTATAGTATATGACCACTATCCCACATTTATCTCACAGTGTATACTCTACACATATGTTTAATATAATAAATTTGTGACATTTAACTAATTAACTAATAGTCTGGTGATAAAACATAACATTTAGAATTATCTTCCCTGAATATTTACCACACAGATAAGGTCGCTGCATCGCAGAAGTCTTAGTGTTTTGTTGAGGAGCGGTGACAGTCATTTTTGGCTTTCGGTGGCCAATTTTGTCCCAGGGACAAGAGGGTAATCATCTGAAAAATAGACACTCCCATCAGAGTTAAGAGGCTTTAACATACTGTAGGATGATGAATTAGAAAAGCTTTTGATTCATTCTGATTAAGTGTGGGGCAGGAGAGAAATAAATCCTCCCTTTTGCATTTTATACACTTGATGAGTTTCTCAGTCTTATTTCCTCCAGTGATTGATATCTTTTCCTTTTAATCAAAGGAATACTCAATTAGAGATTATCTCAGGGCACTTTTCATGTAGAGCAGATCTAGACCGTACTCTTTATAGTTACAAATGTACTATAGTTATAAATACTCTGCAGAAGATTGCATTTTTGTTGGAATTTAAAACAGCAGTTAATCATGGACACACGTGTGCTTTAAAACCTGGGTCAGAAAGTATTTGGAAATGCTTTTTCCTGGACCGCCTTGATACCACCTGGTCCATTTTGGATAAACTATAGGAATGATTTCACCCAGATGTGAAATGCATGAATTCACCCAGCCCTCCATCCATTCGCTGTACCGCTTATCCTTTGAGGGTTGAGGGCGAGAGGTGGGGTATACCCTGGACAGTTTGCCAGTCTATCACAGGCCTGGCATATAGAGACTGCAAAATGCAAATGCCACACAGAAGGGCTCGAACCCAGAACCTTCTTGCTATCAGGTGACATTGCTGCCCTGTATTAATTCAAACACTTACAAAGGCAAACCTAAGTAGACACACAGATGTGCACACAAACAATCTATGTACATTTACTCTCTCACAACACAGTAACCACTCATCCATGTCATGCTCTTGTATATTAAAATCAATAAGCAATTAATGTTGCATGAAATACCACCATTCAACCAATAAAATGTGTTTACTACACACACATCCCTCAGCTATACATCACCAAACGTGCACAATGTGTGTATTTAAGGTCACAAACTCAGCTGCAGCACTTTGGCTCTGTGTTTTCTGTGGTAATATGTTCACTGTGAAATTTTGAAAGGGCAGCAGCACAATGACTCACTTCCTCTGTATCTGTTGTCTCCAAGCCCCCACTCTCTAGACAAAGGTGTGTGTGTGTGTGTGTGTGTGTGTGTGTGTGTGTGTGTGTGTGTGTGTGTGTGTGTGTGTGTGTGTGTGTGTGTATATATATAAAAAATAAGATTGCGGTGTCAGAGAAGGACACAGGCAATAAGCAAAGAACACGCGTATAGAAAAACCAGGTCTAGAAAAGGTTGTCTGAACACAATATTCACAGAAGAGAGAGCCAGATATAGCAGCAGGTTAAGATCAGAGACAAACAGTTATTAAGACACGCAATGTTTAGCTGACCTCTGCCACAGCGAGGATGATTTATATAAAATGTTTCCCTTTTTCTTCTTTGACATTTTCTCCACTGTGCAGCATGTTTTGCAGTAGTCTACTGCTGTAAAGTGATTACACAATGACAGCAACAATGACCCGCAGCCCTTAAGAGAAATCTTTGCAAGCATGTTTTGGCTTTTGTTTTTGGCTTTTCTTGGATTTACAATGTAGTAAAGTGAATATTTTTGGGGTTTTGATGGATGATAAGCCAGGAAATCATTTATGACATAATGTAACCTTGGGCTCTTTAGTTCCATACTTAACGGACAGAAATGAGAGTGATATCAGTCTTCTCATCTCACCCTTTGGACGGAAAGAAAATAACTGTATTTCCCGAAATGTTGAACCGTTACTTCAAAGACCTTAAACCAGCAATAACAGTTTTTATGGCCGTTGAATGCAACAACGACGTATTATTAATTACTTTATAAAGCTGATATTAGCAAACAGTTGCCTATTTACACACTGAGCAGGTACGACATTAGCATTCATTTTGAGTCATGCTTCTGGTCACCTGATGAATCCAAGTCCAATATTCACTGTCCCTTTAGCTCTGTTAGCTCTGGTCTCTACCTATTTCTGAGGGAAATATCTGGGTCTTTACGTGGTAAGTGCTCCACTACGTTCATCCAGCTAATTACTAACTTTGTTGGTTTGCCGTTGGGTACCCGGCAAAAAATATACAGAAGGTCTCTGTGGAGTTTTTGTCATTTAAAACAGTATAGAAAATCGAACCAATGACCTGAAAGAGACTATAAAAGCTTTATAGGGGAACTGCAGAGTAAGGTGATAATTCTCTGAGGGTTCATTGATTACTACAAGCAACCCCTTTGACATACAAGAAGTCATGTCATCCATTGGTAATACAAAATTGTAAATTATAGCCACTTTAACAGGCAATCAGTTAAAATTACCTCAACCAAACTGTGCAGAAATGGAGAAGAACCAAGCAGCCAATAAAAAGTTCAGCAGAGGTTCAGTAGGTGCAGTGTCGTGGAGAGCAAGACTCTAAAATGCATCAGGCAAAGGGACATTTTTGGCACTTGCAGAAATGACCCACACACACACACAGTGTGAGGCTCTGCACAGCTCAGCCAGAACAGCAATTCTGAAATTAATGACCAATCTTCATATGTTTTCTAATACTGATACAAGGGTACCTTTATGTAAGTAAACTGCATTAGTAGATTTATTTAATATAGATGAGGTCTGCTGACATGGGCGACTCAGTAGGCCAATACTGACTGACAGCAACATGTTAAATTTTGAGACAGTTCAGAGTCAGTCACAATAAATTAATTACAGAATGTCAAGAACATCAGCGCTGACAATGTACACGTTTGAAATATGTACAACTCCAAACATGGTAAGGCTGTATTAGCAAAGCTTATGTAATTTGGTGTTTAAAATAGAAAAAGCCCTGTGCCCATTTATGTGGGTTAATTTATTAATGCAGCATATATTCAAAGCTGAATAAGGTTAGTTATTACATCACCTCTTACAGAGTATATGGTAACAGCAAGAACAAATTTCAAAACACATTCGTTTTGCATTCACCTTCCGTCAATTCAGTCTCTTCTCCCCTAAACCGCAGCCACACGTTTGCTCCATTAATAAAAGTCCACCTTTTCATTGAAGTCTCGAAAGCAAAGGCAGCATTTCTAAAAACAGCTCCAGGCTGTGGTGAGGCCGAGCCAGCCAGGTTAACAGCTACTGTAAATAATGCAGATGCTCTCCACCCTTCTGCTACATTCCACATACAAAATAAGGGAGGTCAGAGGAGCGGACTTAAAGACACTATGGCAAAGGACAAGGTGAGGGGGGGAAGTAAAAAGAGGATAAGAGATCAGACGGGAATTTTTTTGAGTGAGGAAAAAGTTGCAGAAAATGAGAGAGAGGTACAGATGGACAGAAATAAATGCTTGGGACATAGGGTTGCAGAGGCAGTAAAGTGTGACATCAGCCTAATTTAGACAAGATGCCCTTTTCCATTCACTTTGTCATTGATGAGCTGTAGCAGTCATCAGCTTCTAAAAATATCAAGAATGTGCATACATAAGGGCCGGTGCGATTATTTGAAATGTTTGAAGACACCATGATGAATGTGCTCGACCGTGAACAGGCCAAAACAGGTCACTCCATATTAGGGAAGGTTTGCACAACAACAAATAAAAGCTTGTACTGACTGGTTGAAAAGCCCTGTTATTTTCCCCCGTTGAAGCAAAACAGGCAATCGCTTCAGAGAACATTGCAGCGCTGAAGTACGACTCACTGTGTCTCTTGTCTGGAATCTTCACAGCATGATTGATCATTTAGCTACATGATGTAGCCGGCACAAAGAGGCCAGTACTTGCCTCGTCCTTATTCGATTGGCAATGACAACGTACTCTGGTTTGTTGTTGCTCATTCATCAGTGCCAATAAACTAAAGTGTGTTGTCATCATCACCCCTTATTAGAGGGTTCTGGTCTAGGTTGTTGAAACCCAAACCCTCAAACTGAAAGGGCCACATTCTGACGGGTGTGAATGTATCACTGCGTCCTGCTGTCTCCATCCACAACCAGCTCCTGAACCTCTTGCCATTTTCACATTTAAAAAAAAAAAAAAAAAAGATCTGGGTGTGGTTTTTCTGGCTTCTTTCTGAGAGATAAACAGTCTCCTGTTTATCAGATGTCAACATTTATACTCATAAAAATACCTGCTTTGATTGGTTGGAATATCTTCTCTTCCCACACGAACCTATACCTGACAACTTGGGCCTGAGCTCAGATCACATTAGTCATTCCACAACATTTTCACATTCTTATCCTAAACATCTCTTACTATTTTCTGTGAGTCCTTTACACGAGTGCTCACCAAACTTAAGTTTCTCATTTTAACCTGATGATTGCCACCTACCGTATATGAGGAAGTGCTTATTTGTGAGTTTTCATTAGCGTAATCAGTGCCCTACCTTTTCTGCTCTATCTGCGGGCAAGTTTCATTTACAAAAATATCACCCAGAAGAAAAAATAAGAATTTCACGCCACAGAGGTTCAAGTCTCACTGTCGCAAATCAGCAGACAAGAACATAACAAATTTAGCAGTGTCGTTAGTTGTACCAGGGGACCTGAAATAATTAAAAAATATGAATACAGCTTCTACTCATTATAGCAGTGCCATACTGTAACAGAAATAAAAAGGGATTGGTTGACATTAAATTAGATACTAAAAAACTTAATTAAAAAGCAAAACGATCCAGGACTTAAATCAGAGGCGGTCAAGGGGATGTGACAGTCCACAGTAAGGTCTTGATCCTGGACTACGGCACATGAACACCCTGAGGCAGCTGTTGAAGTGAGAGAATTTTCCCAAAAACTCCTGACGTGCAAAAGTTCAGGAGTTCAGGATTATAAAATCTAAAAAGCATCGTCAAACCTCTCAGTAAATTGGACAAGATAGGGTTAAGATATGGTGAACAGAATAATAATCTTGCATTAAGTTGATTTTATTTATCTATTTTAGTTGACAAGATTTTTCCGGTGTGGAGAAAGGTGGACAATCGTGACCCGTATGACAGACCTGGATGAACTGTGAATACAGTTTTTATCTCAGAGAAAATTGATGAAGGCAACAAGTTCTCTTAAATCACTCATATGTGCCACTTAAGAACAAATCTGTCCGGACGAGGCCTTTTGCTCTCAGCTGCCAACAATAACTGAAAAAATAAATGCGCCAGATTTCAAAAAACACCTCCTGCAATGAAATATGCCAGCAAAAATGCCTTGGTAGGAAAAATTCCAGGGTAATTCTATCTCTAGACACTTTTCAATTAAAATAACTGAAAATAATTATTCGAGAGAGATCATCCATGTGAGGTTTTTTCCAAAACCTTCCACCACTTATTTGCATTCAATGTGCCTGGGACTCACCCTTTGGAAAACACAGCAATACACTCAATCAATTGCATCCGACATAATCTAAATTATTCATACTTCAATATATTTTTTTCTATTTTTCAATCCAGTTCACTTGGATCTCATTTATTTCTGCCCACCTGGAGTGTTTCTATGTAATGGCAAAGGTACTACTGCACAAACATCTAAGGGCTCAAACAGGTCTAGGCTGGCTGTCAGAGGGCCAGACATACCGCTGGACTGGAGAAACACAATATGAATAAACAACATAGCTGCACTAATCAATACATGGTCTATCTGGACTCCCTCAGCATTTCTGTGTAGTCGATAATGCTACAGCACCATCATCAAGGCGAAGGATGAGAAGACAGAGAGGACTTGGCATCCTTGTATGGTCAGTAACGCTAGTACGGTTGTTGTTGGGGGGTTGGGAAGGTCAAAGGATGAAGGACAAAAAAAAGAGAAGAGGGAGTGGAAAAAGGAAAGAAGATGAAAAAGAGAAGGGATAAGAGAAAGAGAGGGGAAATAAGCAAATAGGGAAGAGAGGCTGAGAGGAAGACAAGAGGAAGGAAAGACACAGTAGAAAAGGGAGAGGAGGATTTATGATTAGCAGGCTGCACATCGTTGTATATCATTGTGTTTGCAGGTCTCAGCGCACAGTGGATGGGGAGAGCGAACTCAAACGAATGAGAGCAATAAACCAAGACAGGAGACAATGGATAGAGGAAAGAGTAGAATAATTTTAGATTCACTGAGAACTGATCCCCCTCCTTATTCTGTGCGACAACATCACTCGTCAAATATATGGAGACTTCAACTACTCTGGCTTCACTGGTGCATTCAGACAAACAGTGATGGAAGTTTTTCAACTTGGCTTTTAATTGAAAGTGGGACCTTGAGTATATCAGCTGCCCCATTTGCAACCACTGAAGTGTTGAAAGAATAACTCTGAATTAGTCTATTGTTGCTGAGGACGAGTTGTAATAAGGTACACTAATTAAAAGTAAGGGTATAAAACATTGTCTTTATGCAACCCAAATATATGTGTTTACTGGTCTCTTTAGTTTTACCATTGTATGTCTGGTATTTTATTTGTGAAAAGTAAAAAATAAATACCGTTATCAACATGTTTTGTTGCTCAGAAAGGATTTTCAGAGGTTTGTTTCAATGAAATCCCTTGAGTTCTAAAGTTAGCTAAAATCTATACCATCCAGTTCATGCAGCTAACTGCTCGGTTGATGTTAAAGACTGGAAGTGTGAATATATGCACATTTTACGGTGAAAAGCTATTAACGAGAAAGCCATTTTTACATTAAGCCATGTGTTTTACTCGATCGAAATACAATTTGCTTTTACAAAACAAAGCTAATAGGTTAAATTGACTAGGCGCACATTAAGTTTAATGGGTGGGAAAGAAATTTGCATTCACAAATGAGACACATTGTGAGCCATCATGGGCTGATGAAGGCGTGTATTAAGACTAGTCATTGCAAGATGGAAATATGTAACCTTCACAAGCGTAAGGTACTGACCAGAGGAAGGCAGTAAAGCCTCAAGAAACTAGCTGTATTTTTCTAAGTAAATAAGAAGATGATTATTTCTTTTTATATTGTAATTTTATATTCTAGTAATCTATAATAGATTACCTTTTAACCGTAACCTTGTCAAATGAAGCAGAATAAATGACCCTCTGCACACAGAAGTCCTCGACATCAGCCAAAGACTCTTATGAGCAACAAAAGTATCAGTGAGGACATAATTAACCTTCAGTCCAACAGCACTGTTCCTCAGCAGCCAGGTCAGCACACCTCTCTATTTGAATGTCAATGTGAAGTAATAGCTACAGTAATAGCTCAGCTAATCACGGTGTTCCACTTGTAGAGGGCCACATTAAAGCCCTCAGGGAACAACGTGGCAGTCCAGCAGAGACACCATTTTGTGCTTGGCAGGTACTGAGACACTGACAACTTCTAAGAGCAACCCTCCTCGCCCATCATTGTGACTTTAATTGCTCAGTTACCATCTGAAAGAGTGAAGTAGCTCCAGAGGTGATAATGAAAGCATAAAAATAATCCTGGTTTCACAGCTTGTATAATTTAGCTCAGAGCGCTTCCCTTGCTTACCGAGTGTTATGAGCCTGTGTGGGGAGCACGTGTGTACATAATGCTATCACACGCCGAGGACCTGTGCTAACACAAGCAGAAAGGTGGGCTATTCTTTTATTAATAGTTATTTAAAAAACATCAGCTGAAGAAAGTTTTCTCTAGGAGACAGCACACCTAATGCCAGCCCACACAGGAAGACTGTTGGATCCTTACTAAAACACCAGACATAGCGGAACTCTCTCCCCCTTTTTTTTGACTTGGAGAAGGTAAGTTAATGTGCAGTTTATCTTTGGTTTGACCCGTCTTACATAAAAGTCATGGGGCCGGGATTGATGCTTGGACAGGTCATGGAACCCATTAAAGCAAAGGAGTGAAAAAAACAAATGAGTAAATAAAACTCTGGGGAAATCCTGAACATCAACTAATAGGAAAAACCTGATGCTTTATAATTAATTCTTTCAACTAATCAGAGTAATGGAGGGGGGTGGTGGGAATGTGGACAGAGGCACAACATTAGACCAGACTGAGTTTACCAATATCAGGAAACGGGGGCGTGAAAAGAATAAAGCCTCTTTCACAGCTGGAACCTACTTTTTCTGGATGATTTTTTGACTTCCAAACATAGGCTTCCAGTTTATAAAAATTCTGAAAAAGTCTGATCCCACATGACATAAAAATAAAAAATAGCCTATGATCCAACACTCACTTTTTATGCTGAAATTCACAACTCACTCACATTAGACCGGCCTTTCTCTAACTACTTCTTTTTTAAATAAGAGAAATTCTGCTTCTTCTTTCTTAATTAAAACTAATCTCTTTTCAGCCTTGTGATAATGCACTTTTCTTCACTTTTTTTTAGCTTAAAAAAATTAATTAATTCTCTCAACCCATAAAGTAACATTTAATCCTTTTAAATTAAAAAAAAAAAACCAACCATATTTGGAGATACATGGTTTTCATTGGACAAAAACGATTTTACACCCTAAAAATGCATATATGACTTTCCCTACCTCATCTATTGTACACACACACACACACACACACACACACACACACACACACACACACACACACACACACACACACACACACACACACACACACACACACACACACTTAAACACATACATACACAATCAAATACTGCTGGCACAGCTATGGGCCCATCACTTTGCAGTTTCATTACTTATGATGGCAAAGGCACATACACCCAGCCACACACACGCAGTCCTCTTCGCCTGTTCTGTGCACATTTAATCAACGGGGCGGCAGTGTGCAGTGCACTGGGCTGCTCTCTCCAGATAAGATTATCCTTCAGCTGTAGGCCTGACAGTCAATAGGTAGATAGGTAGTCAAGGGTAGATATGATAATGATGTTGAAAAATAACAAATAGTGAACCCAGTTAAATCCGACAGAATATTGATTACTTGCCAATTTCAATATAAACATGTACAGCTACATGTTAAGCCAGAGCAACCACTGGAATATCACATTTTAACAGGATTTACATTTCAAAACCTGATTTCACTTGTTGTATATTGATTTTGATGGCTTCTCCCTTGACCTTTAAGTGAAACAAACCGTGCTGAGGTTTTCCACCTGTGACTCAACCTGATACCTGTCAGCCCCAAGTTCCTGCTAATGTGGGATAAAGTGCTGGCCAGCTGAGGCACACACCCGGGACACACGCCTCACCTCAGACAGAACTATTAATCACCCAAACTATAATTATTCATTATGTCATCACACACGCAGACAGGCCTGTGCACACACAGATGATGCACGGTACACATTTATACATACAAATCCAATGCCAGAGACAGATAGATGGATGTTTTCCTGAGGCTGAGATGTTGGTCATAACAGCATGAGGAAAAGAAGAACAATGGAAAATGTTGGAGATAGAAATGTTTAATCCCTGACTCAACCGGATAAAATATTTATTTGAAAGATATATCAAGTAGAGGTCTCAAGAATTGCTAATACTTTTTAAAGAAGTGAACAATATTCACATTCATCTGAATAACTGATTAACCTGAGAACACTTGACAGAGATTGGCCTGGCGTGTGGATTATTTTCAGGTATGTGCACATCATCACTTTAAATCAGCATGCACAGGCATTTGGATACAGGTTGCAGTAGGCTACAAAAGGTATCTATTACTGGAAACCTGCTATCCCGGGAGCAGAAGCTGAAGCATTAAAGATATGCCGGACAACTTGGCTGATATTTCCACTTTAAAATTTCCCTTGACAGCAAATTCAAATGCTGGCTTGTCACAATAATGTTACACCTGTCTGGACTGAAAAATGCTCGTAACAGCAGAGAATGTCAAGTCAAACCCCCAGCTTCGACGGAGCGGGGCTGAAACCCGGTTAGCTGTTGGCATTGAGGTGAAGGTCATGGTTGTGTGCTATGAATTGCAGATCGGCGCCCACAGCTGCTGCGGCCTGTGTATGTCACAAGAGAGTGGTGTGAAGAGCACTCTGTAACATGCCACCATGGTGTGTGTGTGTGTGTGTGTGTGTGTGTATGTGTGTGTGGTGTTTGAATTGGGGTAAGGGGGGGGGGGGGACATATACTCAATGCTCCACGTGTCATTGGCTTTGTCTTGTCAAAGTGGTCAGATGTACATACTGTGGATCGACTGTGTGTGTGCAAGTGAATGAGAGGGGGTGTGTTAGTTTATGACTGATTTCCTGTATTCCATTGCATGCCCTCGTACACACACGCGGACACACAAATCACTCAACACCTTTTTTCTTCACCCACCGCCACACAGCAGCAGCACTAAAACAAACACGCTTCCTCTACACTGGTTTGTTTTTTTTCTTCTCCTACAGACCTCAGTGACACAGATTTTGGCACATTTTCTGTCATTTCACAGTTTGTGTGATTATTTAATGGAAGGTATTCATTAACACAATGCCTAGTCTGCATTTAGCACAATTAATTAATGCTGGCCTACATTTGCTAAACAAAAGATGGATGTGGAAGGCGTTTGAGAGAAACATGTGATAGGTCAAAGCAGCCTAATCAATTGCCCACTGCTATCCAGTTTCATGTGGGTTTCAATTTGATTGCTTAAGTATTTCAGAGTAATCACAGGTAAATTACATTTGTTAAGATGTTTTGATGTTTTGAATTCAGAAAATCCAGCGCGAGTCTGATGATGAAAAATGACATCCTGCTTACACTGTTTGTTTCAGACACGATCTCTGGATTTTTACTTTGCTTCATAACACTTGATCAACATGTCACCACGTTTTACCTCCCTGAACACTTCTTAAGCACAAATTATAACAACAAGCTCGTCTGAAAGATACATGTGTGAACAGAGGGAAGGTCAGAGTGGATGTGAAATTCAAAGCAATCTGTTAGCTGTTAAATAAAACTCAATAATGTGGGAGAACTTGGAATTTCAAAAAATTTGGAAGTGATGTGAAAGATGAACAATGCAATAAGATATTATTTGAAATATGAAAAGATGATAACATCTGGAGGAATTCAAATACTAATCATTATTAAAAACATATTCAGCCTAACATCGCCTGTCAGAGGCTACACACAGATATATATATATATATATATATATATATATATATATATATATATATATATATATATATATATATATATATATATATATATATATATATATATATATATATATATATATATATATATATATATATATATATACACACACACACACCTATACACATACATACACATGCATATATATACACACATATATAGACACACACACACACACACACACACACACACACACACACACACACACAGAGCTGTAAAATGGATCGTCATTTCATGAAAAACATTTTTAGTTGAAATCTTATTGAATGGTGTGACAATGATAATGGCTGGTTATGATTTAGGCTCAGGTGTGGGTGAATTACGTTTCAAGAGGAGTGTGAAAAACTTAGAATTGGCAAAAAAATTTTGAGCAGGGCTCCCGAATAACCTAATAATAATAATAATTTTTAATAACATAGGGAGACATGACGAGAAAAAAAAAAAGCTGGGGGGAAGTAGAACACCAAGCACGTTAAAAAGAATGTGAATCCAAGAAGATGGAGACAGGAGGTAAAATGAAGAAAAAGGCAGGACCTAGCCAAAACAGAGAGAGGACAAGGAGAGAGGGAGATAATAGAGGAGAGAACGGATCTAGACCAAGACAAATGACAGCATTGAAGGAGCAAAGAGAAATCTGAAAGCCAGCAGGCAAGAAAGAAAGTCTGTTGAATGAATGTTCAGTAAATAATAAAGACAGGTACTCTACATTAAGGTGGCAAACAAAGTGAGTAAGTACGCAATTCATGGGGAGAGAATGAGGCAGTGAAAAAGAGCAGAGACAGTGAATGATGGACGGCAAAGACAAGGAGTGGGAACGACTGAATAAAGCTTAAGTAGGATGTTACAGCAGAGAACTAAACCAAGGAGGAAGAGGATTATTCCAGACTCAGTGGATCCCGTCCTCGCTGGCCAACACAGGGACTGTAAATCCCCCCGAAACTTGAGAGGATGTAAACAAACCATTAGCCCTGTTCTACCAGAGAGAAAAGCATCCTCCAAACACACACACACACACATACACACACACACAGGAGAATAGTACACTGACACACGTTCAAACAGGTCCAAGAGCAAACACACACAAGAACATACAGTACATATACCTATACTAGAGACCATTTTTTTTGGAGGACACACATTATAAAACCATCTCATGTGCAGCCTCTTCTGGAGTAAATGAATCACAATTTGTCCTGTAACACAGTGGGTCACAAGCTCAGGACACAGAGTATACCCATCAGTCAACAACACACACAGTGGGCACATCATTCCCAACTCATCGAGATCTACATTCCAACCAAAACGATGTTTAAAATTACACTGTCATGAAGTGCTTAACATACTACATTCAGCACAGCCTTTCTTGAAATTTATGTTGAGATGTGTTTCTTGTGCAAGTACGTGCATATAGAAAGGAAGTGGCATTCCTATTGCTGACCAACAGGGCTCCAAAAGCTGTGATTTACAGGGACACAGTGACTGTGGCCATGACTGGACGCTGAATCCCATTAAAGAGCCATAAAACCCATTAAAGAGGACGGGGAGGAGAGGCGAAGCGACTGATCCGAGGGCCCTTGTTGTAATCCGTACACTCGTTCTGTTCGCCTCTATCTGACTGGGTCTCATAGTTCCATTCTCTCTTTTAACTATAATCATGTCATCTCTCTTCTATCTGTCAGTTAATTCGCTTCTCTAATAAGTCCTTTCACTTTTGCCGTCTCTCATCATGTAATTTTTTTTTCCTTTCACCTCCATGCCATTCTCTGGAGCTCTTGAATTTTCTATCTGTATTTCATCGTCACACTTTTTTTTTTTTTTTTTTTTGCCAAAACAACACACAAACTCAAGACAGAAGTCTGTAGTGTGAAAGCATACGTATGGTCACTTTAAGAACTTCCTCTTCTCAAACTCACTGCTGGGAGGTGTTCACAAACATGCACGCAATACACACACAGGCAGCGTTAAAGCACAGTGACTACAGAGGGCCGGAAACAAAGACAATGCGCCACAGTTTCACACTGGCTTGCAAGTACGTCTGCATAAATGTTTTTTCCCCACCGCCTTTCCTCCACTAGAAATACTTCTTACACGTACTGCTCTTCTTGTTATTGCCTTCTCCACCGTCATTACCTATGAGACTGTCTACACCCTAACTAACTTCATATAATGCTGTCCTTTCAAAATGCCATTGTTTTAACTAACCAAGAAGTCTATTTTTGAACACTGAAAGAGCGTCACAACTTCTGTTTCTAGTACACACTCAAGTGAAAAAGAACTGATGTTTTTCTAATTACTGTCAACAGTAAAAAAAAAAAATTTAAAAAAAAGCTGTGCGGGCTGTCATGTTTTTTGTTTGTTTGTTTTAACCCAATCCAATCTGGACCACCTAAGTATGTATTTCAAAAAAGGATCCCCAAAGGTGTGACCAACATTTATTTAATTTGTATATGAACACTCATACCAAGACAATTACTTGTCATTGCAAGTTGGGGAGACTGCCTGATTCAGTCAAATGCATCATAACCAACTTGTTAAGGGAATAGCTCAACACTCTGAGAAATGCACTTTTTGGCCAAAAGTTAGACGAGAAAACTGATATGACTTTCATGATTTCGTGGTTTTAAGGGTGTTAAGTCTTGTTCAGTCGCGGTGGCAACTTCATGGTGACAAGATTTCACTTTTCAGAATAGTATTGATCTTCTCCTTGCAAGAAAGTGCATAAGTACATTTACAAAAATATCTAACTATTATAACTAGAGGAGATATTGAGGTTTTGTGTGTTTGTGTGTATAAAATAATGACTCTGCTCTATACATGTATATGTAAGCCCTGTTATGAGCTTTGAGGTCTGAACATATACCCAGTAGGGCTCGATTTATAGGCTGAGAGCACACACAAAAGCACATGCAAGTGGACATACACGCATACTCACATAGGTATTGGGTCACAGAACATGTTTAATTACAGACCGTATGTCTGTAACGCCATCCTGATAAGGTCTAAATACCAACCGAAAGCTCCAGAACAGAAACTAAATGGACTCTGAGGTGAAACCGTTTAAAAAAGCAGCTTATCAGTTCAAAAATTATAAAAACATCTCGTCAAGTCAAACAAATCATTTTTTAATCATGGATTCATGGGCCCTCTGCAGCCAAGCATTGAGTTTAGCATTAATAACCAACAAACTTCAAAATGTCAGTGAACCACTTTATACATGCATGTTGCTCTGTTGTTTCCTGCTGCACATAACTCAGTGTGCCGTGTGCTCACACAATTCAGTTTATTTGTCCTGTTCTTTACTTCATTGCTCAGTTGCTGTTACAGTATAATGCATGGTGGGTAAATTCCTGTGAAAGTCATTCAGGTAAACTTTCATATTTGAAAGAACAGCTCCACTTTGCAACACATGGTAAATCATAGGCTAGCGGTATATAAGCAGGTTGTGCGTGATCTGTACTTAATGTGTGGGGGCGACAGGGAGCTGAATAAAAACGCCTGTGTGTGTGTGTGTGTGTGTGTGTGTGTGTGTGTGTGTGTGTGAGTGTGTGTGAATGTAGCAGCTCAGTGTAGGAGTGCAGGTGAATGGTTTATACGGCCCAGGGAGGTTATGAATGACTGAGTGAGAGAGTAAGAGCATAACTTAAATGAAAAGGTCAGGATGGGTGAAAGCAGTTTTGATGGGAATCCCTGCTGGGATCTGTTGGTGTGTTTGTTAGTGTGTGTGTGTGTGTGTGTGTGTGTGTGTAGTAGTGTGCGTGTGGTAGCAGCAGGGCTGCTACTGTTCTATTTTTAGCCATGCCGGTTGAAGTTTGACTTCATCATCAGGGACTAAGGTCAGTCAATTTCCCTGCCTCCTCCTCTTTCCTTTCCCTTTGTCTTCCTCCACTCGCCCTGTCTCTTTGTGCCCTTGTTCTGTTTTCAGTCTCTCTCTGTTTCCTTCCCTAAATCTCTTACTCATGCTTCTTTTTTTAGGATTCAACCTGATGACTCAAATTGTTGAAAATCACTCTCATTGCAGGTGTATCAAGACCAAGGGGGTCAGCGTGTATCAAAAAATTATCTTCAAAAGTCAGCAGGCTGGACAAAATTCGATTTACCCTACAGTACAGGGAAAACATATAATGAATTTTATGCCAATTACATTTAGACTTTGGGTATCACACCTGATCAGATTAAGCTGTACTCTTTCTACAAAAATAAATATTTAAAATATAAAAATGTGCTATAGTTTGACTTAGATGCATCAATTAGCACGTGTAAACAATACTGACTGTAATGATCATTCGTTTACTTAAACCAAAGCTTGACACCATGAAACCTCTGACGAAAGGCCTCAGTGAGAGTACATTTGTACAGTTTATTTCTACAAGTCAAGCAACATGACTCATTCATCCTGTCACACCTTGTAATTGTGCCACAGGTCTCATCAGTTTTCCCATGTTCATTAAACAAAATCAGAACACAGCAAAGAACTGCTTACTACATGAACTAAGGACACATCCCCTGCACTAATTAATTGCACCAGCTGTGCAAACAACTGTAGGATATGTGTATTTTAGTACTCGGTCGGAGACCGCTGCCGTAGCTGGAGGCTTTCAGGCCCATTGCAGTGAAATACAGACTGTTCATTATTTTAGAAACAAACTGCTGTGCTCAGGTAGCGATTGTAGAGATTCATTCATGCCTTTGGACAACTCAAGATGGAGAGTCCCAGTGTTACTGATAATATGTAAGTCACACATTAAAAGATGAATTAGCAGACAGATTTCGCTGCGTGTGGTTAAAAATAATGTGAGGTCTAATCTCTGATCTCATTATTTAGTGAGAATTCAAATACGTCAGAGGTTTCAGAAAAATAAAAGATTATCAATTGTAATTATTACTCAGATGTTGAGCAGATGATAAACAGTATTTGCAGGCCAGAAATATCCATATGATGTGCCTTGGTTATGGTAGATCACGTAAAAACACCTTTCCTTCCATCACTCCTGACCCTTAATTCACCTTTCCTCTGACCCTCGTGCCTTGTTCAGTATTAAACAGATAATAGTGTGCTGGCCATACACACACTTCTCCCTGTTTCCTCTATCGCCTGCCATTTGTCTTCCTCCCCCTCCCCATCTCCGTCCCTCTTACTTTTATCATCCATTGACGTCTATGCCACCCTCTCATGACCTGTGCATTACTGAAGCAATGTACTTGTGAGTAACACGCTGGGCTATTGCATAATGACAGTTGAGATAGTGTTACTGTCCACGGTGGTGTAATTCTACATGCAGTAATGTTTCTCGATGTAACACGACAGCACCAGCCAGTCAGCTGAGGTTTATTTCTCACCAGCTGTGCTCACAATCACACCCTCTGGCGTCAAGGACATTACTGTAGAAAAGAGTGGACATAAGGAAAAGACCATTTTCATGTAAATGACTGGCAAAGTGGTTTGAACCTCTCGAAGTAAGTTTGTTGTTGATGAACCTCGTACAACAATTAAAAAAAAAAAAAAACTAAACCCTGTGTCTGAATACATAAATGAACTGACATAGTGCTGTACTGATATGCAATAATACATAACTGATTTGTTTCAGGTGGTGAACGATATGAACCCTGGTGTGAAACAGGCCTGTTCACAACAAAAGGTTTGTCAAATTAACAAGCTGAGAGAAATCAATAGTGTATTATTGGGACAGCAGTTGCCAAATGGATAATAAGCTTGGGCAACATTTAATGTAATAGATATTCAAATTTAACTGCTTTGCTGAGGTTGAACATTCATTCACAAAGGCTTTAATAAATCATTATCTATCCCAAAATGTCAGCTATCAATCAGAATGCATATCGAAATTCTGATTATTACGGCGACAAGATGTCCTATTTGCACACATGCCCCTTAAAGAAAAAAATGAATGTGAAATCATAAGGGCAAAGTAGAGGGTGTTTAGTCCAGTCAAGAAACACCATTAAGGAATAACAAAAAACTAATCTCTATGGACACATGAAGCATCACCCGGCTGATTATGCATCCTTATTACAGCGAGCAACAGTTGCTGCTAAGGCTAAATTAATTCAGCTGCTCTTCATCATAGGCAGATTTCAAGGTTCCATAAACAGGACAGCGTTAGGTGAGCACAGGTGTACTAAAGCTGTGTGGACACATGGAGATGATTGAAATGCATCCTCAGTAAATGACATCTTGAGATAAGAATCTATTCCTCAAATGCTCCACTGAGGTTGTTTAGTGATGAGTAAGACTATGGGCTCAACTTTGACTTTGAAATGCACTTTGCTTGTCCATTTGGTATTTCTAGTATGGAACGCATGAGTGGGCTTTAAATACACACCAACCACAGACATTAATTCACCTTAAATGAGAAAATCATCTGTCTTTGGCAGCAAATTCATAATACCTCATATTTGCATTTTGCCATGCCGAACCTAACGGACAAAAATATTATTTTCCTACCATGATAGGTCGGTCTGAACTTTCCTCTCTATTTTTTGTTCCCTTTTCATCATGTATTGCTTCAACTTGCACAGATGTTTTAAAGGTACGAGACCATTAATGTGACTGGCTGAGAGGATAGCTATGTATCACCATCCTTCCAATTCATATTCTGCTTTACCTAACCCTTGATCCATACAGTGCTGCATGTATATAGAAGAAAATAGGAGGTTTGCTTTGATACACTTACACTGAAATTGCAAATCTTTTTGCGTAGGGCTCTGCAAGTATATGTGCATGGGAGACCAAAATCTTGAGACCTAGTAACCATGTAAAGCAATTTGTTCTTATTCAAATTGTCAATTTCCCAAATAGATTTTTTTTCATTTAAAATATTCTTTGCACTTAAGTGCCTCAAACCAACATTTAACTAACTGTGTTTACTGAGGGTTTAGTTGCCTGCAGTTCATTTGGTTCATCCTGGTGAGCATCAGTCCAAGGTGCAGTTTGTCTACATCTCTTTTGTGCTAAGCTTTCTATGCCTGAGGACCTGCTAGCGGCTGCTCAGGCTGCAACACCGGTCTTGTAACACACATAAATCCTAGTGTTATGGATTAGATTGGGTTTTACTCTTAATGAATGCACTGTGGCTCTCTTGAATGAGGACTAGGAGTCACATTCTCAGGAACCATGTTGCCATGAAATGCTATCTGACGTTAAATGGCACCATTCCAACTTAACTAAAAGCACAAACTGCTCCAGAGTTCAAATAAACTGCAAGAAAGATAACTTATGACACACATTGACACACTCTGTCACTTTTACTATTAGACTGATTTAGCTCTGCTGGAAACAACTTTCCTTGGATCCATTCAATCTAATTTTCTGCTTCTACTGTTTTTCAGATGAGAAGCGTGTGCTGAACTAAGAGCATCCATCTCTGCCTTTTATGCTCGTGTAACTTTGTCCTAATGTGTCTCTGATGCTACAGCAATGGACCTATGCAGTTGACCGATGAGGGAAAAATGCCACTGCGCACTTGTTAAGGCAATTTCACTCACACACTCACACAGCCACACAGTCACGCACTCACACAGTCACACACACACACAGTCACACACACACACAGTCACACACACACACAGTCACACACACACACACACACACACACACACACACACACACAGTAACAAGGACTTGCGGCACTACCAAGGCAACCAAAACACAGGAGCTAATTATAGTCATAGCTGTAGACTCTGGGACACAAACTCATAGTCAGGTACACTCACATGGACAAACACACAGTGCAGCCGGGCAATTTATCTTCAGTTAGTTTCAATGAGTCCACATCCTTAAGGGTTTCATCCCCAATGATCATCATGCTTTGGTAAAAATTAAGAAACACGCTCAATCTGATGCTATGTAGAGGTGTGTGTATATGTGTTTTGGGAGAGATTTTAAAGGGGCTATATGTAAATTTTTGCCATTGCTACATTGCCAACATTAGCATTAACAGCTGAAACTTTGCGAGTTCACCATCAAACTTCATTCCTTTACTTGCCAAGAGCTGTCTCCAGCGATGGAAAGTAACGCAAATGTTAGCTCTTGCTTTGCTTCTATTTGTATCACTTCTTTTCTTCCACTGAAGTTAGCATGCTAACCAGCTAGCCCTGGCCTGGCAGGCCCATTTTGTCACTTTTCAATAGCGAGCCACTGTAACATCCAGTCTGCCTTCAGTCCAACATGAGCGGATGAAGAAGTACCACTGCTCAGAGGATGTATTCTAACCTCCTGTAAACACGATTGCTGAAGCTCTTGGCAAGCAACCATCACCACAACCCACTCCCGGCAAGAAACCACATGCGGCGAAAACTTACATATAGCACCTTTAATGAAGGAGTGAAACTATGCCGCACTGTATGTTTGGTTTCTTTTGGTAGCAATCCTGATTTACCAACTTCTCTTTCCATCATAACACATGTACAATTGGGACAACTGCTGATAATTACATATTAAAAGAACATCACTCTACTAGAACTCTCAGTTCCTCCCAGAGTATCATGCTTCTGTGCCATTTTACTCTATTTACAATTTAAGGCCTTGTAATGAGTTAGTTGTAGCTATGAAAAAATAAAAAAAAGAATTGAGTCCAGCGACAATCCGGAAGCAAGGGGAAGTGAGAAGTTTTTCATAATTGTCAATGATGTTAAAGGTGGAGAAAAGGATTCTGGAAAAAGACTGTTGATATTTGATAGCGTAACAAATACACCCCTTCCAACAGTGCTCCTTTAGAAGCTCTGCCCCCAAAATACATGGACGCGCATTGCCAAGGCAACGAATCTGGCGGAAATCCAGAGCATCCTATACGCCATGGAAGTGGATACTCTCTCTTATAGCTGAAGCAAAACAATCCTTATAATATGAAACATCAAACAAATGACATGTGCACAAACTTTACAAAACTAAAGGGAAAGAAGAGAGGACTGGAGGTTTGTAGCTAAGCTAACAAGGAAGGTAACTTTACCTGGCATGGCAAATTGAATTATGCATAAATCCAAATAGTCTTCGTGGCTATAAAACCCTTTGCACGTTGTACAGACAAATACCATGAAATAGAGCAATGAGACAGCAAACTGGCCACAGTTGCTGCTGCAAAGCTAACATGCAGAGAGGATGTGATGGTTTCCCAGAGCCAGCACACCAGCTGCAGACAGCCATGCTCCCAACCCCCCAGCTACTGTGGCTAATATCCAACCAACAGCAATAAGCAGGATGTCTGTGGGCAAGTAATTTAATGTCACCAGACACACAAATGTGACACGGGTACCTGCTGGCTAACTAACCAGTTGGGATTAGCTATCACAAACATTAGCAGATGGGACATAACAATACTGACTAATTGACTCTGTTAAACATAGCAAAACTAATCTTTTAGCCACCTGTCAAGGAGAAACAGAGCAACTTCCCCATCCGTCTGCATGTCTTTCAACTGTCAGAGGCCACCGTTGCCTCACCAATGTTAATGCCGCTCTTCCCCGCTGCCTGGACATAGCACTTATTTTTCAATTTTTGTACTTCTGACGTTCTCCCCCATCTCCCCTCTTCTCCTTCTTTTCTCCCTTGTCCTCGAGCGAGAACACCCCCTATTGCTGATTGGCTGGATTATGTGTTGTGTGGCTCGGGCCAAACAACTTTGCTTGTTTCCCCATTTACAGAGCCAGGGCTGTGTAGTAACACCAAATTTTTTTCAGCATGCACAGAACGGAGAGCAAGCGGACCATGAGGAGATATTCACTGAATTTGACAAAAAGTGTATTAATTTAAAATGGCTGACTATACCTATATGATACGAAACACCACCCACTTTGTGTTTATATTGTAATATAAAAAGGACAGTTTTTGTGGCTGAAGACTTTCTCCATGCTCTGCTATCGAGAAATGCTCATTTGATTTGTCGAGTCACAACTGCTAATACCATTTTACTTCAGTAATTAATCTACTTGTTTCACAATCTAAATATACAAGTGTCCTTTACTGCTGTGTAATCAGAGTGTGTAACCCACTTTTTTCTTTTTTTACAATACCACCATAAAATTCAATCAAGGTAGTGTTTTTTCTACTAAAAGCCTGAAAAAAGCAAACATACGTTGAGGCTTTCTGCAGATTTCAGTGTGTCAGGAAGCTTATGTCAAAATATTCTGAAGGATATACAATGCAAATTTCAATAATTTACCACTGAATTCTCATTCAATAATTCCCTTGGGTGTTGCACCAACAGTTATACTCTGGTTTGTGGTCTTAAGCTTACCACAGAGAAGAGAGGATGGAGAAGAAGCTGAAAGCAAGAATTAAATAAATATTTACCTATTCTGTTGCAAAGAGAAGAAGCTGCATGTTTTACCAGCAGCAAATCCCTGCATTCTGCCTCAGTACATTTACTTGTCCTTTTAAAAAAATTAACATTTGCTCACATCCATCTACAAATGAACGGTCCTTATTTTCAGCAACTGAATCGCTTTCTCTCTGTCTTTCATTACCTCATCTCTCTAACATCTAAATCCACAGGTTGACCTTTTCTAAGTAATATTTTTTAACTTCTTCCTTAGCCATTTTCATCCAAATTTTATTCATCTTGCGGAATCCTTCCTTTCACTCTTGAAACCCTGAGCAGCAATATACGCTCTAAAAAAACCTCTTTCCATGTGACATTAAAGACAAAATATGGAACTTTTTTTGGCAGGATGTACTGTATCTAATCCTCTGCTTGAGTTGGTCATGTAATGCACCCGAGTACTTGTCTCTCATCTTGATAAACTGTCTACCTTTAAACTGTTTCTAACCTGAGGCTCAGGTAACTGGCATCTATAAATCCACCAAAGGCAGTGAAGAAGCAGAAAGGGAAACAGAGCCAAACTGCAAGTCCTATTTCCAACATCACCAAAAAAAAAAAAAAAAAAAACATGTATACTGACACACAGATCAACAGTATACTATTCATTCCTTACTTAAAGTACACATTGTAGGTGTGATTAGCTCTATGAGGAGGCAGGGTCCCTAAATAGCACAAAAAAGCTAATTATGTTCATACACACAGTATATTTTCTATTATTCTGAAGAGGATACATCAGCTAGGTCATAAGGTCTGTGGGCAGCAGACTAGACTGAAAAATTCATTTTTGGGTTTAGCCTTTATATGGGTAGTAGTAATGATAGGAAAAGGGAAAAAATACACTTCTTTATTCTTTAAGTACAACAGTTTGAGGAAGTATCTACCGTATTTCCTCACATAAAAATTGTCACTTAAAAGCGGGTCCCATATAATGGCTGGGTGCTTGGTCGACACAAACAAATAAAGGCCGGCCCCCAAATACAGGCTGGGGAAAAAAACAAGGGTGGATAACTCTTGCTGCCTGTTATATTCAACAATATAACCATGCTGTTTTCAGCACTTTGTTGTTCATTCTGATCCATTTTGCTTTGTCCTCCTTTAATCCCATCCGGCTGTTGTTGCATATGGTATGATTGCAAATGTTTCACAATAATAGCCCTGTTAAGAAAAGAAGGGTTTCCATTCACCAAAAAACTAGAGGGCTTTTAATATTAAATAGTACAGGAAGTGTTGAGTTTGTATTACCCGCGTAACTTTAACATGGCAAAAAGGAGTGTATCAAAACTTTGAGGTAAAATATGAACAATTGTACTTATCAAACACAGGGAATATGAAAAATAACGACCCTTTACCTTCTGCAGTTGAGCTAAATAAAGGCCCGGTCACTATTTGAGAAAACATGGTATAGTAACTATTTCCTATGTTGAAAAAACTTTTAAGTCCAAAATATATCTATTCTGTAAGTGCTGTACGCAGTAAGTCTGTTCTCACACACGCACACGCACACACACACACACACACACACACACACACACACACACACACACACACAGGATTGACGTACTTCACAACACAGCAGGTTAGCTGGAAGCTCAATGAAACGTAAATGTCAGCATTTCCTAAAGGGAAGTGTGTGTGTGTGTGTGTGTGCGTGTGCGTGTGCGTGCAACGTGTCAAGGCCAACCACTTGGGCTATAAACACACTTCAGTACCTTGGACAGCTACAGTTTCCTCAGAGAGAGAAAGTGGGTACAGTCATTTATAACCTGCATTAACACACATGAACTTCTTCTTACCTGTACATGAACCAGTATTGATGTAGCACTATTCAAACCAGACCGGTTTTTCATTTTTGATTGCTATTTAATTTTTGCCAGATATACAGTAACTACTTAATATGTACTTTACCAACAAATATTTATGGGCGTTAAATGTACTGCGTTCCAGTACTCTGTCTTGAAAGCTCAAATCATCTCACACATGCTGGTGGCACAATATAATGTCCACCATAAATACACCACCTTTCTGCATTACCGAGATGTCAGTTTGCCCTGCTATTATTAGATGACCTCACGGTTCACTGAAAACCAGCAGGTAATTCGCTCTAGATTTGACATAGCAGATGCATACTGGATTACAATTTTGGATGGATTGATAATAATTAGAATTACAGAGCCCACCACTGCGATTCTAATCCTGTTTAAATTGGACTCAAGCCTGACAGTCTCCTGATAGGCAGAGAGTGCTGCTAAATAGCTGCTGGCAAAAAAGTGGAAACGTGAATCATCTGGCTGTACAATGACTGCACTCGTGCTGGGTGAGGTGCAGTTATGCAGTTTGAATAATGGATTAAACGAGTACATGGATTGTAAACTAGAATATGAGAATGCATAAATGGATATCTTATATTCCCCATTAAGTGTATTGATGACAATATACTCAAGAAACCAGAACGCAATGTAGCAATAAAACTAATGGTGTTCTCACTTTACTTGTAAAAATTACATAATCAAAAAAGTAATGTAAATATTCATCATTAAAGCCCTATGCCGCATAAAGTACATTAAAGCATCACAAAAGAAATCCCAGAACACATTGAACAGCACCGACCGATGGTATCTAAAAGTCTGAGAGTGTCTGTGGGGAAGAGAAATAACTGTCGAGCATTCTCTGTGTGATCCCAGCACACGCAGTTGTAAAAATAAGCTTCCACCCTGGTGTGCATCTATGTGAATGTGGGCGCAGAACCTGGTTTGTGTGGAAAGAGCAGGAGGTTGATTAAAAATAGGTCTGTATGTATAATAACACAGGGACATATTTCTTTTAGCTACAGGCTCTTATGCTTAGATGTTCCCCGTGGAATTTAACAAGGAAATGTCAGCAGTCATCGGCATTGAGAGGGGAAAAAAAAGTGTCTTTGAAAAACATGGGACAGGTGGGGTCTGAGGGAGGCAGTGGGTCAAATGGAGATAAAGTTCACACAGACAGTAACACACAGAACAACACGCAGAAGGACAAACAGTAGAGAGACACGTGGGAATGGTAGAATCATGCTCAGACATACACTTATACTTTAATCAAACACGTATCTGTTAAGAGGTTATGATGAATTAATACAGGAATGATAACAACCCTGCAGATCTACAGTCTTATCCCAGCACTGCATTTTTAAAATGCTTAAACCAAGGTTATTATATTTAACAAGGGAAACAGTTCATAAATTAAAGCAAACTCAAAAATAAAACTAATTGAACTAATTATTATTTATTTCTCAAATAATAAATTAAGCATTTGCTCTGAATAATTTCTGAAAATAGAGAAAAATGCAAGTCAATTTCCTAAAGCCCAAGATGAGATATTCACACAGTATGTCTTGTTTTGTCTGACCAACAGACCCCCAGAATCCAAAGACAAACGCAGAAACGCTGAAAATCTTCACAATTAAGGAGCTGACATTGATAAATGTTTGGCGGTTTTAATAGAAAAGAAATGATCAACTAATCGATTAATCAATTACTTCTTTCAGCTCTAAATAAAACAACCAATTCTGAATAAATATGAAAGGCTTTTCTATCCATTCATAAATTTTCAACCATAAGTTCAGCGTATTGTTGCCAAAAACCAGTCAAATCAAGGAATCTGTTTTTTGTTCAGACACTAATTACCCTATTATTGCATCTTACTAAGCATATTACAGAATAAGATTCGCTGTGCATACACGTTTGAAACAGGACCACTCTGTTTTTGTTTTTGTTTTTGCCCTGGATTTGACTGACGGAGCTGACAGCTGCTTGACTTCAGAGCCTCCTGTTCATTTCTATTCTTCAACTACTACCCATTTTTCCTTATATTACTGATTAGGGTTGGGCGATATGACGATATATGCTGTGCCACACTGGTTATTCAATGGTAGCTATCCCTTTCACATCTCCAAAATTAATCAGTATAGACATATATGAAGTAATAAAATACATATGTAATGGATTTTCTTCTTATCACCCATAACGATTAAGGACGGGGTCTGGTGTGCGATATTAGTGATGTTTCAATCAGTACATGTTATGATGACCCCTTACCGAAGAGTGATGTGGTTATCCAAATGTCTCGACAGACTCAATGAAAACAATCCAAACAATAACTTTTAAGACTCAGGATGGTTATTGATATTCTATACCACCCATTGATTTCTTTATGACATGAGTAAATGACCTAATTGCAAATACAGCGTACGACGACATGAACATGAAAAATATGAATAAGTCACTTTTTTCTTTTCACCATAACTAAGTTACGGAGGCAGACCACACAGAAAGAAGCCGATAATGATCCAACTCAAGTGATTTTTCTTAAATACTTGTGCACTTCTCAAAGCCAACACTTCCAAAGACAACCAATCGGACCCATTCCGAACTTTTGATCCACAAACCTCTGAACCCACTGCCTGGGTAACAGAGCCAAAGACACATTAGGCAGCACAAACAAATCTGCCAAAGAGTAACGAACAAAAAAGTCTGAAGACTCAGGGACAGTGGAAGCATAGAAACGAGCTCAGTTGTCAGTGAATCTACATGGGAACCAAAGCGTTTCCACAGCACCCCTCTCTCTTTCTTTTGGAATGCCACAGAGCTTTCCGAGAAGCAAATAATGACTTGATTTTCCTGGAACTGGCTATTTGGAGGTCAATGACGATTGCCATGGTAATGGTGATGGGTAAAGGTCAGAGGTGAAGAAAAGTACAGCAAAGCATGTCTGAACATCGAAGTGAGGACACAGAAATTTGATAGCAACAGCAAGTAGCTTTATAATTTTTTTTAGATCATTACCTTGAACACTACTGCAGGCACACATACAAACGAAGATACAAAGACCTTTAAGGAACCAAAGTAATGACAGTCAGCAGGGATACAGTATGTCAGGAATGTTGAACAGCAAGATAATTTTGTGACGTTAACAAACCCCTCCTTTCTCTTCCGTTTTCCACATTTCTCAGTCCTGACTGGGCTCCTTGTTACAGGCCACTTAGAGGTAAGTGTCTGTCTGTATGTTTTGGGTTAAACTAGGTGAGTCCCATGATCCCAATTACATCCAAATCCTCTAAAAACTTTTTAATCTGGGATGTCCATGTTCATTCCCATCAAATGTCTGATGTGATACTGAATGATACTGTGAAAAATCATATCACAGCAGTGTTAATGGCTTCCAGAGCATTCATTCAGTCTCAGCATGCAAGAGTAACATTTTTAAGCTCGACGTCAAAAATCACCAGTTTCTTTCCAGTTTCTCTCTCATCATCCAGTAGCTCCAGAGAAATATTTAATCGAACAGAGTAGTTTGTCGGCTTCCATTCAAGGAAGGACTGTATTTCCGTTAAACAACTGACGTTTGAATTGTCTGTAAAAAATAAAAGGCTTTCTGAATGTCAAGAGCGGCACTAAGAAAAACTCTCTCTTTGTATTTGGCAAGTGGATATTGATCCCTATTGTTTCATCTCATTGTAGCTATTTTCACGTTCTACGCCTAGACAATAGCACAGATAAGGACTTGGCGATATTTAAAGTAGTACTTCCAATGTTGGGAGATCAAGTCTCTCATCACCTCTGGGTGAGATATAGAGACATCTGAGCCTTGAAAGAAGATGGTAGAGAGAAAAAAAAAAAAAAAACTTGAATAAAACCCCACCACTGCTGGCTTGAGATTTCTTGGAACGTAGTAACATGTTGATATAAAGTTTCAACAGATGTGTGTAATTCAGTGAGCTGGGTCAGTCAGCCACTGCATTATGACAACAGTCTCAGTGTCAGTCACATGCAATGCTGTGCACCACACAGGCCGTGTGACAAGACATGCTGGGGGCTGCAGAGCCCGTACGGCAGGCTGACAGAGAGGAGAGTGTGTTATTAAAGCAGTAATGGGGTGTCCTTTACCTTGCCACCTGCAGGAAGATCAATATAGCTTCCTTACCGAGCGTCCATTGCGAGGATCCCTGAGGGAAGACGAATGTCTGCGAACGTGCGTGAGCGAGAATCAGACAGACGGAGAGTCTATATGTGTGATTGGGATGTTTTGTGCACATTTCTTTCAGCTGTCTTGGAGTGAAAACTGATGCAACAAGAATCTCAGACATTTCCATTGAGGACAGCAAGACATTGCTGAGTACAAAGCCCCTCTCACATCCTGCTGAGTATAAGAAAAAAAAAAATTCACAAGTTTCAACTCAAGCAGTTTTTATTCATAGATGAAAAGTGTAAAACATTTTGTCATAGTTCTCATTTTTAAAGGTTATGTTTTGTTTAGTTTTAGTCCTGTTTTCACTGCGAAAAATTAGATCGTCAACGGATATTTTCCGTCATAGTTTTCGTTAACGAATTAACACTGCCAGAAACACAACGCCAAAATAATGCTAATTTTGTTCCATACCTCATCATTGAAGGTATAAAGTACTTATAGTCCTGCTGTGATATGGCCCTTATATCAGGTTGACAGATAGAGGGAGAGAGAGAAAGAAAAGAGGCACTGCCAAGGAGCAGGAATAAATGGATTAAAATGGACTTCAATGGACATTCACAACTAAACACAACTACATTACAGGTTTGCAGAAGTCTGTTTTTTTCTGGAGAAGTGCAAGTTGGTGCCTGGGAACCACGTGTGTGTGTGTGTGTGTGTGTGTGTGTGTGTATCAGAGGGAGAGAAAGAGAGGTTAAGAGAAGGAGAAGCGAAAGGGATGGAGGTGCTGTGGCCAGAAAGGCAGCCAAGACAAGACATTTCAGTCCCAGTAAATCATTCGAGAGACATTTATTACCTAATGGCTGGCTCTGCATTCAAAGCCAGCGGTAGCCTTGGATCATTTCTACTAAGGGAAACGTTGGCTTCAGTAATACCCAGGTGAAAGGAATGCTTTTACGAAAATTTTGACACAGTGACATTACTCACACAGAATAGCTGCAAGTTGGGTGGAGTTCGAGTTATCAGCACTTTAAAAGACAGCCGATATAATGTAATATTATTCTTAATTTTAGATTTCGGCCTAGGACTATCACGGGTTATTCGTCACGAGTTTTACATATTGAAGACACCTGATCAGTTGCTGCAAACTTGAAGCGGGCAAACTTATCGACAGTAACCCCCCCTAGTCCCAACATGGTAAAGGTGTTTGGAGAAGGGTTTCAGACAGCATTGAACCATCCGACAAGTACTTCACTTGAAGCATACTGACACCTTTAGACAGCACAGATTATACCTAAAGTTGATCATCATCAATAAGTGAGAAAAACTTAGGATGATGTATATGTGCACTGGCGTGCTGGAAAACTCACATAGAGATGGTAGCTTTTTAAATAAATTAATTGTTGTTAACCTTAAAAATCAGCAAAGTTTGAGACTTAATAGTATGTGCATAAGATCTTCATTTAAACCCCAGGACAATGGTTCATTTTCTCACAAAGACCAATGACAGAAAGTCAATGAGAGACTGCATTAAGATTGCTAAGCTAGCAGCCAGCACTGCTACAGTCTGCTAACTGACTAAAAAGGCTTCTGTCTGAACGTCCTTGACTTTCTGTCTGTCTGTGTCTCTGCTGCTGAAGGAAAACTAACAAACAGTGTTTCCATAACAGTGTCACTAACAGGGACCATTGATCCAAGGCCGAGCACACACAGGAGACAGGAGGCAGAACTTCAGCGACAGACAGGTGAGTGGTCAAAACAATTTTAAAACGGAGACAGAAAGGACTGAGCATTTGAAATGGACACTCATAGGCATACACACGTTGCATTAGTGAATTTTGTGTCACAAAAACATAGATAATGTTCAGTTTTCAGAGCACCTGGTGATGATTTTCACTAAACACACAGCAAGCTCACAGTTTCTAACCACATGTATGGACTCTGACCTAGTCAGGGCATTCACACACACACAGACCACTGTATATCGACAAACACTCTGCAAAAGATGGGCATCTCCGTTTGGGCTTAAACAAAAGGCAGTGGTGTGACAGGAAAGCATTGTCACCACAAACACAACTTCCCACATTTCGCCTCCACTTTTCTGGACAGTAAACAACCTAACACATAGAGAGACTCTGGTGTATTTACATAAATGTTTGACAGAAGATTTTTTTTGTGGTGTGAGGGAAAGGTTTGTTTAAGGATAAATACGAATGATGTGCGTATGAGGTTTTGAACAAGACTTGTTTAAGTCCAAATTTAGCTTTTATCTAAATCATGAGGTCTACAATGAGAGACCATTTTGCTACCTCTGAGAGCCTCAATTTCATCTGTGTGACTGTGAAAAAATACATACAAAATAAGAATGTCATCCTAAAATAATATCTCCAAGTCAGTCATATAATATAGAGTACTCTTTGTCTTGAATAAATAAGACCGTTGCTTCAAATTATTAATTGTAAGTCTGTCATTTAGGTCACATTAATAGTTAAGAATGTCCAAATGTTTAGAGTGAATAAATAAAAACAAAATGTTGCCCTCTCTCATCCACAAACATACACACAAAGGCTCTACACCACTGAAGGCAGAGCTACATGTGTGCCCACACCCATGTGTGCCCATAACTGATTTTCCATGACGCTGAACCAATTTGTGGCTTCACAAATCTGATCAAAATTTTAAACAGAGCATCAAAGACTCACACGCACGGTTTTAGTTTGATGCCGAATGACTGCAGCCGGATCACCATAAACAAGCCACACATAAACAATTATTTCTGTAGGCATGTATTTTATTTCTCCCATTTTCATTTGTTTTTTGTGTCAGGAACAGGGATCTACTGTAGTGGTGAACAAAAACCTCTTGAATCTTTTAGCAGACCCACAACCAAAATTTAAGCCTCCTGCTTGATATTATTGTTCTGAACTTCCCAGCTTCACCTCCCCTTTCTCAAAACCCACTACATACCCGCAAATACAAGATTGTCTCATGTGTGGGGTGACATTGCAAATGTTGCATGGAAATTGAAGCATATCAGAAGGAGGGAACTGTCTGGACAAACCAACAAACCAGCCGTCTGTATTTATCGGAAAACCATTTAAGATCTTTTTCTAAGATTTTAAAAAGTAGAGGAGTGGGTAATTTTCCTAATTTTTAAGCCCATGGTGGGAGTCTAATTCTGTGATTCAGGTTGCATCAGTCATTAAATCATTAAACAGGCGCTTGTACAAAGGAAGAACTTGGTTAAACACTTTCCCATGTTTATTCTTGTTTGATTTTTAACTTTGTATTTGCTTCATAAACATGATAATTACTTTGAGATCCCAAGAAGACAAAGAGCCTTCTGCCTTTCCAGCTTTCCATACATACCGACATACCAGGCAGTTAATGTACTCCACATGCACTGTGTTATATACCATGCTTGAGGCCAACTTTCATTTTGGCACCACACCTTCTTTCTACAAATTACTTCCTCCCAGCTGTCAACGTTGTCAGGACGGCTGTAACAAATTTCTTTCATCTCTCTTTTCCCCCCATCGTTCTTTCTCCTCGTGAATTCCTTCCCTCCTTTTTTCTTTCCTTTCCGACACATCTCCACTCGAAGCTTACAAGCCACCCAGTGAAGAGAGGGGAAAGGTAAACAAATAGCGAGGGGAACTTGACGTTCAGCCTCAGCTTATGGTTCAGCCCTCTGGACTGGTTCCCACTTCCCTGACAAGCTGCTTGCGTCATCCGTCTGCAAACATGCTGCAAATGTGCTTTTCACACACACACCCATGACTAGGGTCAATCCCCGAAACAGATATAGTAAATTCATGCACAATCACAGCCACAGTGTTAATACTAATCCATCTGGCTGACTACATAATGTTATCTAAGCATGAGTTAGTTGGTCAGACATAATTGTCAATCAGTGCATCAAAATGAGGGAATGAAGGTCCTCTATTAAGGCCTCTTGAGTGAAGCTTTCAGAAATATTCACCTCAGTCCCGTTTTGCCTCCCAATGACGTCAAAGCCCTATTAAATCAACCCAGCAGCAGTGCCTCTCTTCTCCCTTTATTTCGAGGAAATTACTCAGCTTTTTCCAAAATATCCGCACTGTTGATTCTTGGCCAGTGTGTGTGAGCTTGTGGATCTGGATGGATGTGTGTGAGTGGCTGTGTGTAATGACATCGCTAGGTTAGCAGAGGGGAAGGAAGTTGGTGGGACAGAATGTTTGGAGTTCGACAGAGACAAGACAGAGCCATATCTTATTAATTACCCAGCACACATTCCTGCCTCAGAGAAAGGTTAAATGCTGGCTTGGCTCGGTCTCATTCTTTCCTTCCAGTTCTCTCTCAAACTGATAGAGGCGCTAGTTTACATGTATTATTTTAATATCAAAATTTCAATGGTTTTTTCAGAACATCCCTATCAGTGTTTCCGCTATATGCATTTTGCAGCAGCGGCAGGTGGATGATCAAAAAAAGTTAACAACATCAGCTACTATATGCTACTGGTCTTACAAGAGCAAGTAAGGCTATTGCAGTAAAAACTCGGAGCATATTGAATTGGCCTAATTTTATAAAAGCAAGAAGAATGTGTTATTTCTTCTTTCAAAAATGACTTAGTCTTCCTTTAATGACATCAGCATGCAGGAGTCTTGCTCTCTCGTTTTAGACATGCAAGTATTAACTGTTCCACCTGCGCGAGACAGAATCCAACAGTTACCTTGATCGTGGCCTTATTGGTTTTCGGTAACTATTCTAAGGTTAACTATATAAATCACAATTAATTTGTAATGATATACTGACGTTTTAAATAGCTGCTTTTCCGAGTAAGCTTCGGTGTCTACAGAGGAACACTAACATAAAATGCATTGTATTTCTTTTTGGTTTTCTCTCCATCTGTATTCTGCCACTGTTGCTGCCTTTCTATCTGTCAGTTATCCTACATGAAGTTTGCTGTGTCTTGCTTGTTAATGGGCCTTTTTGAATTCTGAACATCCAAGAAACCCTATGGATAACTTGCAACATGTATTCATACAAATAGTTGTTGTTGGAGGTTTAACAGTAATCAAATGAATAAAAATAAATGATTTTTTTTTTAAATAAATTAAGAATCTTTAATTTTCAAAAAAATTTACATCTCCACAAGTTTTCACTTTCTTGCAGCCAAATTTTGATTCTTTGTAGTATTAATATAGTCCTATCACATCTAGAAGTCATTTGGTCCCGCATAAAAAACTGAGTGCCACAGATCTTGCTAAATAACCCGTAGCTTTGAAGCTGATAAACCCACTTTTTATGATATTTGACTGTATATATGAAATTCACCGCAGATAGATAAAAAATTTAAAGATGTCATATTACTACTTCATCATTTTGCCGCCCTCCACATCGAAACCAACGGCTGATGGAGTAGAGCTATAAGATTTTGCAAGGTCCCATGAATTTAATAGAAGTTTTACAAGATTTTTTATCCAGAAACATGACATGACATGAACTGGGAGGTTCTTGGTGAATTGGTATGGAATAACCCAGATATACGCTTTATATCTGTGTTTGTGCCCATGTATGTTACAGTGTGTGTGTGTCCCAACACCCCTCCCTCCCCGCAGCGAATTCTGGGATTGTGGCACAGGACTTTGAAAAGGGTCATCCTCAGGAGAGAAAGATGTGGGATGAAAGTGATTCATACGCACACAAATACACAGAGAAAAGAAATATGTGTGGGAAGTGCTCAGCAGTGTGTTAGCACGAAACAAACTGCATTTTAGGTCATAAAGCAACAAGCTAGAGAGTAAAAAAATACGCACAGGGGGATTGATATGGGGTGAATCATGTCGGTGACTCCATGCAGCCTGGAGAAGCTATGGAAAAAGGCCCAGAACTAAATTCACAATGACTTAAATCACCAAAAACAGGGGCTGGCTGTGAAAAAATAGTGCAATGGCTTATGCTGTGTGATGTGTAGCGTTATCTATAAGGCCAATTATGATTGAGTATTAGTTTTTTCAGATTCTGGAGCTCCCTCCCTCTTTCAAATGCATGTTCAATTAATGTTAAAAGTGCATAACAAATACAGATTTGATACAGATTCAGATCCTGCACAAACTTATTCTTCTAGTAAAAATGTTGCCTTAGTGCTGTGAACAGCAGTTCTATAGTAGAAGAATAACATGTGTAACAGAAATAACCTCATATACTGTAAAAAAAAAAAAAAAAAAAAGGATGGTAACATAAACAAAAAAAATATCAGTAATTGTATGCAATTTCAGGAATTTCTAGGGGCCGTGAGGGGCAGCTGGACATGAACTGGAGCTGAACAGACCGCTTGTTAAGACCTCTTTAGGTCTATTTAAAGAGCCGGCACATCTGCCCCCTGTTTGCCTTTCCAGGGCTGTAAAACCTGGAAAGTGAAAGGAGGGTGAACCGTGATGGAAAGAAGGGGAGATAGACTTTATGAGATGCACACTTAGATTGTTTGCACCACAGCCTTCAAATGAACAGACTGGGACTTGCACATACAAATCAGCAGTCTCAAGTGTTTTTTTTTTTTTCTTTTTTCTTTTTTTGTTCTTTCCACTAGCTGGTACACTTAAGATGGCTGTCAAGAAACATTACACTGTTGTTGTGGAAACTCTATGAAACTGAAGCACACGCAGTAAGCACCTTAAAGCTGTATTATGCATTTTTCACATGTCACTGCCTCAAATAGCGTCTGTTTGAAATCTGAGGTCTTTGATACCCAGAAATCTCCTATAAGACAACACGAGGCAACTGCATGCAACACAC
Organism: Xiphias gladius; assembly: GCF_016859285.1. Lineage (NCBI taxonomy): Eukaryota > Metazoa > Chordata > Actinopteri > Istiophoriformes > Xiphiidae > Xiphias > Xiphias gladius. The sequence continues at coordinate 21,431,037 of NC_053414.1, read as the reverse complement.
TCATGTTTACTAACCAAGCTGGTACAGTACTTGCAGCTTTTAAGAAAGAAAAAAAATTAAAAATTCAACAAAACATGGAAGTGTCATTTTAATTATCTTAATACCTACATATTCTTTTTGAAGAGACTGACAAAAAAAAATTTTTAATTTTGATTCCTTACTTTTCCCACCAGTGGCTGTTTATGAGCTTACTCCACCATAGTTCTCCACCATTAGTTGTCAGTCAGTCGTCAACACTTCGCTCCACTCTGTATGGACAAATCAATCACATATCACAGTGTCTGCTCAAGTATTTCACAAGTTCTTCTACTTGTTAACTCTTGATTCATTGGCATCAAATCATGAGGTCGTGGCTTTGATAATCAAAACTCAAACATTCTGCAGTAATGCTCCAGTAGACTGGCCCCTGCCCTCCAGGTGTCAAAAGGGGCCCAAAAGTCAAGAGTTACCAGTGTGTTGTCAAACTCAGGCAGGCTGCAATGGCAGTCTGAAAATGATCATCAAGGCTGCAATCATGAAACTTGTGAGACCGAAAAAAAAACAACACAACGCTTGAATCCCGCCCATTCAAAATTAATTCTGATCGAGCATCACTAATCAAAGTAAACACGAGCATTACGAGAATAAGGACCTGAAACAATTTAAATTCATGAGAATGAGATGTTCAAATTAAAACAAAACAGTACGTTAAAACAAAACAGTACGTTAAAGGGCAAATGGGCCACTTGGGCTAATTGGCCTCCAAACCTGACATTACACGACAAAGTAGAAAATGCACTCAGTAGAGCGCAGACCTCTGCTAAGGCCAATGTCAAACAACATCCACCAGACTTCAGAGGAAAACATTCAAATTCATAGTAAATGATCTGCATCTGCCCCAAAATTTGATAGGTTCTTCCCTGGCCTCATCCATCCACCAAGTTCGGTGGAAATCAGTTCAGAACTTTTTGCGTAATCCCACTTACAAATAAACAACAAAAATAAAAAAAACAGACACAGGTGATCACAGCACCTCCTTTGGAAAAGTATTATAAAGCTAAATAAAAAGGAAGACTAGACACTTGTGTTGAAAGATATTTGACTCTCCTTATATCCTTGGGCTTTTTAAAAAAAAATTCTGTTACAACCCTCTAACAAAATATTCAACAGAGGATTACTATAATTATGTTTTCAAGTTGAATCGCTTGGGGTGGTGGGGTCCCTTTGGGTCAGCTGGCAACAAATGTCATGTGCAATCCTTGTTACATAGTCAGGTGATTTTACCATTACAACACAAGTCTGTCCTAAAGCTGCCATAACATCTGTGCAGGCTCTTGTCCCTGTAAAAAACAACCTCTACAGGAGGAGCTTTTTATATAATTTCTAAAAGTATCACCACCATCACACACAAACAGACAGAACACCTCCTAACCTGGATTTCTTAGAGAATCATCCTCCTTTGGGACAATTCCAAAGAACACACAAAAAGCAATACTTTTTTGTGGCTATACTATGAAAAAATAAATAAATAAAAAATACCTTTCCCCTCTTTTCGGGCTTCTGTTTAAAGAAGGTAAACAAACATTTTCTTCAGAGCCCATGACAATTACAGAAGGAACTTTGACACTATGCCTGTGCATGTTTTTATTTACACCTTCATCAACCTCTTTGGTTAAACTGAGTTTGAGACCCTAATCAATGTCAAATAAATGGAAAGAGGAACATAAATCAGAATACATTAAGAACCATAAAATAATAAAATACAAGCAGTACACAATTTCTTTTATCGACAGCCAAATGACCAAAAAATATTAGGTGTGAATTATGGAAACGCTGCAAAACATACAAAATACAAAAGCCCTTAGTAAAGGCCCTAACAGTCTCAATTCTTTATCCACTTTCTATTAAAAAAAAAGAAAAAAAAAATCAATGTGCTTATTGTCTGATTAATAAACATGGATTTTTCTTTAATCCTTTCATATAAACTGACTGCCTGAAACCTTCAGTGTGATTAATGCTCCTGTGAGGGAGAAACTGTTCTTTTTCAGAGGAAGGCTTGAAAACGTGACCTACCTTAACTTTGCAATCATGTGAGGGGAAGGTAATTCTGTCCTTACATCCTCCCTCTCTCTCTAACACACAAACTCTCATCCTATCACTCTCCTGCCAGAAGCAGAGACTGACTGAAAATCAACCTTCAATGTGAAGCCATTAAGATAAGACAAGGAGTTTATTAGCTTCATTTCAGCAGGTATTCTGTGAGGTGGTGATCTTGGTGTTCCTTCGTCACAATTCCCTCGGTGCGGAAGTGACAGGGGAAATAGTGACTTAAATATTTCCCAGGCTTGTAGAACACTGCTTTCCCTTGAAAACCTTGTATCTGTAAAAAAAAAACTCAACCTACTGGGAACTGAGACAAACTGGCTCATTTTGAAGCCGACACCAGTGCCATTCTGAATCTGTACTTTTGCCCCAGAATGTCTCTTATGGGAGTTACTCTGTATTTGTGCGGTCGGGAAAAAAATGCAATTTAGCTACACAGGATGCACAGGTGATGATGCTCCACATTAAATATCAAACTGGTCTTCATAATCAGTCAAAAGCCATGTGGTCTTTCATTTCAAATCCAGATGAAAGCTTTTAACCTCTCAGTGACAACCGCAGAACAGTGACTAAGAAGATCATTTATTGCAGCTTTGTGATGGAACACTTTCAAATTTATTATACATTTTCAAAATAACCTCAAACCTTGAACTATAGTTCTTTATTAGAAGATTATTTTAACAATGTGTTTTTCCAAATGTCTCAAATATGGATTAGTCAATGAACAGAACATTTTTAGCCATGCTAGCGACATGGCTCTAGAGATGGCAATGTCAGTCTGTCTGTCCACTACTTTGGTCCATTTCTAAACAACTACTGAAATGGGAGTTTGACTGACAAAAAAATATGTACAGACATTAATGGTTCCCAGGCATCCTAATGACTTGGGCGATCCCCTGACCCTTCCTCAAGTGCAACCATGTGGTTGACGAGTGGTTTTGAGCTGGGCTGCAACTTTTGCTGGGCTGCAACTTTCATTATTGATTAATCTGCCAGTTATTTTTTCAATCAATCAATTAATCTTTTGGTCTACAAAACATCAGAAAACAGTGAAAAGTGCAACAATAGAAATTTTCTTGAGAAAATGGTGATGTCATTAGGGGTCTTGAGAGAAGGTAAGACTCCATCATCTGCCTCATTATTTGACAGTTATTTTAGGGATGATCTTACACTATAATCACTATAATCCACTCCACTATGGGGGTAATAGTAGGGATGGATGGCACTGGTTACCATAGAAACGAGAGATGATAATGAAGTGTGTCAGCATATGGCTATCTATAGCCTGTCTCATTTGTGTGTGTGTGTGTGTGTGTGTGTGTGTGTGTGTGTGTGTGTGTGTGTGTGTGTGTGTGTGTGTGTGTGTGTGTGTGGGCTGAGCTGATAGTTCTTCCAAGATGTGTTGCACTTGTGTGTGGGCTGGAGGCATAGCAGAACAGCATGATGACCAGTGTGCACGAGTGTATTCTTATCCTGAGTGTAAAACTATCCCCGGTAACACACGACGGAAGCAAACTTTTGGAAACTTTCTCACACCAAGTACAAAATAGATGCACCTAAGAATCACAATCACTTTTATACGATCATGTGGGCACTGAAACACCCAAGGACTTAAGCCTGACCTGCTTTAATATAAGAGTTAGCCAAAGCAATTGAAGGGGCTTTTGAAAGCAAACACACAAAAACCTACACATATACATTTATTCTCTTAAGATATTTTAAAGCTGTTGGAATTACAGTGGCAAATGGTAACATAATTTTAATGCATCTGTAAACAAGCCACAGTCTCCCTGATGCAATATTAAAGAGCTGCTCAGAAACCAATGGCTGCATTAAACCATAGATTATCCCTTCTCAAGTCTTCCCACCTTCTTCATATTACATGCAACTACTCAAGCTTGTCACCACATCTGTCTACATCTTTTGTTTCTCTCCTAGTTTCCATTTGCATGTATTTTACATGCAAGGTACTTGCATGTATTTTACATGCAAGTACCTTGCATGAAAGCATCAACTGAACCTCCTCTCTCCATCTCCATCTGTCTACTCTCATCCCTGTCTTTGTAAATCTCTGGTAAATCGTTCCCTCTCATCTCTTCACAGACTAATCGAAAAAAAAAAACAAAGCCGGAAAAGAAGGGAGAAAGAGCTGCTAATTTTTCTTTTCTATTTCTCTGCTCTGCATCCTCTTCTCCTGCTGCACTTGTACCATCTCCAACTCTCTCGGAGTTAAAGCAGGGACTAGCAGCTACAGTACAAGTACAAGTTGTAGAAAAACATTAGTTCTTTGCCTGTGAACACATACACATATACCAATACACATGCACTACACAACTGAAACTACAGAGGGTGAGAAAGGGCCACCAGAACATTAAATTAAATTTGATCAGATGACAACTCACGCTTCATAGCCTCCAGTGGTAAAATGTAGTCAGAAATAAAGGCAAACAGTTGACAACACAGTCAGAGCCCTAATCAGTGTCAGAGCACACGGTCCATGGTAGATAACTGGCCGCTGATAGTGTTGCCAAATAAACATGAGGCCACTGTAAAGCCTTTTTAACGTTCAACTGATAGCATTATCAATGTGACATTTTTGCTGAATTAATGGATATATTACAAGCCTAAATCAGGCTTTAAACACCACAGTGTGTTTATGTGGACCTTGTGATAATTTTTCTCCTCACTCTTCGAAAGAAGGAAACGTTCTGGGCTGACTTGAGGATTACACTTCAATGGGAAATGTTGGATGAAAAAGAGAACTGGACACGTTATTTTCATGTTGTGCTGCATTCAAACTTTTTGTTAACTTATTTGCTGACAAGTACCAGTATTTTCTGCTTCCGATCATGTTTGGACATTGGAGCAACAGAATACACACATAAAGCTGTCAACAACAACCAACTGTCTTTAGTCTAGGGTCTTGTGCAAATGTAGATTTTTTATTCACAAGGTCACAGTAAAAATACAAAGCCTATATTTGAGTTGGTGGAAGGAAATGTATATTCAAATGACACTCATTCAGACAACATTAGTTATAAAGTAGGAGACAGTAAGCTCTCCACGATCCCTGTATTGCAAGATCAGCAAGCTGATATTGATAAAAATCTTTATGGCATCGTATCAACTGTGTCTGGTGTCATGCAGTCAAGTGGTTAACTCTGTAACAAGCCCAAAGGAGCGAACAGTGATCTCCTCAGAGACACAGACGCCACACAGCAAGACCGGCCTATAACCCACCAGGAAGCCACACAAGCCTGCAGCTCACTGGATTGATGGAACAAAGCAGCACGCTGAGAAGGACCTCTCCTCCTCTATGGACTTGGTAATGTTAACCGGGCCTCGGCATATTGTGTTTTCTCACTTTTGTTATGTGATGAATAAATTTTTAAATATACGTGCTGTTCTACTTAATTTTGCATGAGAGTGAATGTTTCCAACCTCTACTCTGCAGAACTCCAAATCCTTCAACCTTTACGAGCTATTGATAGGGTAAATTTGGTTGTAGTTATTTGGTTGTAGTTCTTAATTAGAGTTCCAAATTGATAGTATATTTTGTGAAACTAAATCAGTGAAATTCCTATCCTTTCCCTTTTTTAAAAGGGTGGTGCCCCAGAGTGGATTTAATGTACATTAAATCATATTACTTGATGTAATTTTTATTTCTGATAGCCAAAAACTGATAAGCTGTTGCACCTACCAAAACCCCATGCATCATGTTAACCACCCCACCCCTGCACTCCCTATATCCGCTATTTGCTGGAAACTGGTCAATAATTCATAAAACACAAAGGGGTTGTGGAAATTTGGTTGGGGCAGGACAAATAATAACAGGGTGCTCTGCAGGGTGTGCATGAGCCAGTTAAAGCCATTACTGGAAATTGGAGGAGTTGTTGTGGAGGAAAGAACCCCACTGATGGCAGATGGTGGAGATAAGTCATTTGTGGGCAATATGTCTCCAAAAGTGCAACATCACTCTCAATCAATTTCAATAATTCATTCATTCATTTAGGCTTTAACATGCAGTCACACTGTGGGCAACATAGTTGATGGCTCACTTGTGGATGGTGCAAGACTATTCACAAAAACTGTAGAAACACATTGGTGTAGCCTATGAGATGTCTCCTTGCAGAAACAAAACTAAATGTCTGTAAACCACATTAGCAGCTTTTTGAAGCTAATGCCTTGTCCGATCCTGTCCCTTTTACATCCTAAAAGGTTGTTTTCTGAGTTTGTTCAGGAATTAATACTTTCTACCTTCTACTTTCTCATTGCGAACGTTGCCTGGAGTCACCAGTATTCCCTAAGAATTTGGTACATATGTGAGTTTCTCCTTGGATTACAATGGAAAAGCCAGGCTGTGGATGATCCCACACATTTTTTGTTGGACCAAAACCTTATCCAGGAAATATCTATTGCAACCAATAATAACTTGGAAAGTCGTGTTATGTCAGAAAATGAGGAAAGAAAGGCGGTGTGCGTCAACAAATTAGAAAGCAACGGCAAAAGAATCACGTTCCGCTGCCTTCCATAATTCTGGCTAATATTCAATCCTTGAGAAACAAGACTGACAAGGTACAAGGAAATGTCATCCAATTATGTGATTACAAGAATGCCTGTCTTACGGCATTCACAGAATCTATATTAGCAGTTTTGGGGTTCCCCTCCTGCTAGATAAGAACAGTGTGGTGACACAGAAATAACTGGGTGGGGGGGGTATGCTTGTATATCAACCACAGATGATGCAGTAGTGTTGATGCAGTAATGTACTGTGTGTAAGTGGCTTGCCTCCCCAAAATATAGCTATTGTCTGTGTCAGTAAGGCCGTTTTACCTCCTGAGGTAGTTCCCCAAAATAATCATTACCGCTGTCTACATTCACCCCAAGGCTTACACCAAATCTGCCGCTAACACCACTTTTAAAGTGACAAAGAAAGTGTAATCCATCTTTCTTGATGCTCCAAATATTATATTAGGTGACTTTAATCATTGCAATCTCAGGAAACATTTATTTTTTCCAATATGTCACCTGTCCAGCACATCACAACACAACTCTTGATCTATGGTAAGTTGAAGGAAGGACCTGCACTGTGTATAGATCTGTGCTGAGGAGGGAGAAGACGATTAAAAGGAAGGTCAACGTCGGGACTGAGGATATTTCTCATGCCATCGAGAGGTATTTTAATTCCTACCAAGGAAGTAAAGATTTTTCCTAACAACTAACAAAGGATTACCAAAGACATTAAGGGTCTGATATGAAATAGAAAAATGCTTTTAATGAAGCTGATGTCAGTAAAGAGAGGGAATTAAAAAAGGTGAGGGCTATATAAATAAGGCTAAACTAAGTTACAAAGATAAGACTGAGGCAGAGCTCAGCAGTAACAACTTAAAGAGAGCCTGGAATGGAAAGAAAACCATGATAGGATCACAGTATAAGGGTTGGTTTTAATTCAGATAAACAACAGGCTGAAACAGGCATGATTTGAAAATCATGATTTTACTTCACAGCTGAATAAGATAAGAGAAAAGACCACAGCTCCAGCATTTGATACTGACATAAAGAGGGTGGCAAACCTCTTCAGACATACTAAGAGCCCAGGAACACTTGTGCAGACTAGCTCTTTAGCATCTTTCAGTATATATTTACACAATCTTTTAAGCTGCAGAAGGTCCCCAAGCTTTGGAAACATTCCATTATTGTCCCAGTAGCTAAGAGTTATCCCCCTAAAGCATTAAATGATTTAATGTCAGTAGCTATGACTGCTTTAGTTATGAAGTCATTTGAGAAGCTTTTCAAGAATGGAGGTTTAATTGCAGGTCACAGAAGGACGAAATCCATTACAATTTGTGTACAGGCCTGGTAGAGGTGTGGAGGAGGCTGTCATCAGACTGTTACACTTTCTGTATCAGAATTTGGGGGGGGGGGGGCAAGACTCATGCCAGACTCTTATTGACTGATTTCTCTTCAGCATTCAATACCATCCAGCCATTCCTGCTCACAGAGGTTCATTTGCCACTTCAAGCTTGCCCCTAACCTGATTGGTTGGATAATGGACTTATTAATGGATAGGTCACAGTCTGTGAGAGCTAACAATGTTCCCCCCAACCAGCTATACTAACCATACTAACCAGCTATACTCATCCACCCCTTTAAGAAACTGTTGGATTGATGAAAAATGAAGACAGGTTTATATCCTTTACCACTAGTGGGGTAAATTGTACAGTTTGGAGGGTGGCACCAAAAGAAAAGCCATACAGTTGTCATTTTAGGACATCTCAGACCTAGCTTGTGGGCTTAGCTCCACACTGTCAAAATTAGCCCAAATTATATCAGTCTAGACTCAGCTTTGCACTAAGCTGAATGCTAACATTAGCAGGTTAATGTAAGTTGTAATGCTGGCATTTAAAATGTAAAATGTAGCATATTAGCACGATAACATTAGAATGTTAAATGTACCCAGTTCACAAGTTGATAAGCCAGGAAACATTTAGCATTTTGCACGTTAGCATTTTATGGTTTATGCCTTAAATCACTGACACACCATCTGCTTTCAAACAACACTGGAGGCACAGTGAAATTGTGTAAACACAACAAGTAATGACACCAACTGCTTAGCTGAGCAACAAAATATTAATCAGCAACTATTTTACCAATGAATAATCGTTTAAGTAATTGAAATGCAAAAATATCAAACATTCTCTGGCTCCGCAATTGTGTGCTGCTTTCTTCTGTTTTACATAATTGAAAATCTTATATTTGGGGGTTCGGATAGCTGGTCAGACAACAGAAGACATTGTAACCCGCAGCCTTGAGTGAAAGAAAGTGCAATGGGTGTTTATCACTATTTTCCTATTTACTTCCCTGAGATTACTAATACAAAATTGCTATCAATGACATGAGATTAGTCATTCCACACCTCACTGGTTATTTAAAAAAAATAAAGTAAAATAAGAAACATATCTACACAAAGAATAAACTATTCCATGTAATTCCTGAGATCGTTGCTGTCAGAGTTGCTAAATCACAGCCTGTGGAATCTCCTCTAATACACAACAGAAAAATGTGTGCAAATCCACTTGTAGGTCCTTGGCTGAGTGCAGCAGATGAATGTCTTTACCTTAAAGAGGCTGTGAAGCTTCATCTCTCACATAATTGCATTAACTCACCATCATCTTCTATCCAGCATCTCAACCTTTTACCATATTTGTACGTGTTTGGCTTATTTTATACACAAGTCCATATACATATATACTTGAGACTAAATATCAGACAAATCCTTCAAATTCCTCAGTCACATTGATGTACAACAAACGTGAAAAGTTAACATTTAATGCTAATCTCAGCATGCTGCTCCAGCTGTTCCTGAGAAACAGTAAGCAATTGCAGTGAAGATGTCCACACTGAACACAGCAAGAAAAGTGGCTTTGGTGTAAAGAATCAGCTGCTTTGTCTCTATTTTAAGGCACGTTACAGATTTAGCAGGCGCCTTCAGACTGTGGCTGCTGGTAGAAAATGACTTTTATCCCTCTTGTGATTTGTTGGTGCAGCGGAGAGATGGTGGAAGAAATCCTCTTTTTCTACATGGTGACATAAGGACGTTTATTTCCAAAACTTGAACAAAAAGTCTCCAGTGCATAAAAAGTGTAGTGCTTTTATTCACAGTGGATAAACTTGGGTAATGTCGACATAAAATACACCTATGCCTCTGAATAATTACTGTTAGGAATAAAGTCATACCTGGTGTATTTGTCAGAACTAATGTATTATTTTTAAAGTTATAGGCTGCATTTGATGAGATCAAGAGTCATAACAAGTCATTGTTTTATTCGGGAGAAAAGACAGAACAAAGCACAATAATCAAGCAACACTCCCTCCTGGTTTTCATTACATGCTAAGTTATTTTCCGAAAAACCATTATCAAGCTTTTATTCTCTTTCAGTATGCTAGGAACCAGAGTTACACTTCATCAATCCACTGAGCTCATCATCAGTCCCATCTGAGAATTTCAGGACTGAAGTGGCGGATGCCTGCTACTGAGTGCAGGTCGCTGAACAGCTCACAAAATAGAGACAATGATGATGTGCCCCCATTACTGTTAAATGTTAGAAACATATACACTTCAACTCAGAGTGTGGCTGTTATAAGAGAGAGACAAACAGAATTTGTTCCACTGAGTGAAACAGCCCCTCTCCAGAGTGTGACTGTCAGCAAGGCGTGACGATCTAATGTAGCTCTCGTGTTATGAAACAGCCTTTCTGCCAATACAAGACACACACAAAAACGCACACAAACACACACACAAAGCCATCTAGGAAATGAGAATGGGCCTCATCCATGGATAATGGTCCATCACAACCCATGATGGTTTCCTCTAGAAGAGTAAATGGCAGTAAATGGGATGTTGATTGAATCACACCATTGTCATGTATACCAGATGGCAAAAAAGCCCTGCACCTTACCATGACACCAAAGAAACAAACAGTTTCTAACTGGCTCCATTTCCTAAACAAACTCTGGAGTGGATGGGAGGGGTCTAACTATTAAGAAAAAAAAAAAAAAAAAAATTCTGAATAAACAAGTAGCAGTGCTTGTGTAAAACAATATGGACATCATGTTGCTAGCTTGGATGCCTTGGAACCGTTATGAGTTGGCCCCGTTTTGTCAAGCATCCCTCTACTTGACCATAACCCCTGACCTCACTCTGTGAACGGGGATAAGAGAGGAGAGTACCCCTACAGGGATCAATAAGGTCGAGCTTTACACAACTTTGCGCTACATTTCATTACATTTCCCTTTCTGAATGCAGGAACATCCAACCATCCAAGGATACTGTCTTCTTTCATTATCTTGCCTTGCCTTTAATTTGTCTGTAAAGAAGCCTTCGTGTCTGTGCTGAGCTACAGCAAGTTTGCTGCTTCTCAGTTCTCCCAGCCTGTGTATACATGAAATTGACTGCTGGCGTCATGGAAACATGCTCTGGGACTGAACAATGGCCACCAATCTTGTTAAAGAGCCCTTTTTAAAAGGGGGTTTTGACAAACCAGCAATCGCCGAGAAGTTTTATTTTCCTCCAACATGAAATAAAGTAACCTCGGGGATTGAGACACTATTGCCAACATTGATGTAACCTTTTACTGCCTTTTGTGAAAATTTACTCTGTTTTCATCCACTTAATAATGCCTCAAGCCATGGACGGTAGTGTTGCATCAATTGGCTCAAACTGCCGGTGACATGCTTAGGGGCTGATACAATGTCTGTACAACATGAACATTTCTATGAACATCTATCACTGATAATCCCTCCAGGGCGAAAGTACAATATGACACAGCAGTTCTTATCCTATTACTGTACATCATGGGTCCACTACAACACAATATGACAACTATCAGGTGTGTACTCCGCTTCTGTGTGCCAGCTGCTTTTAGACAAGTGGTTATCTGTGGTGTGTGCATTTTCATATCTAAACATCTGCTGTGCAGATGCAGCTGTGCAGCTTACACCCCATAGTGTGAGCCCAAAAGAGGCTTTAGTAAGATGAATGACTTGTATGTGTTTTTTGGCAAGTGTGGGCCGCACTACATTAAAAGCTATCCATTCTCTCTCATGAACTCTGGCTAAAATGAGATTTGCTGAGATGCCTATGCCTTGAAAACAACAACCCAGGTGTCCTTCCAACCATCCATCGGGCCATTCATTCAAGCAGCAAGCCCCACATCCTATTTATATAGTCTTCCATCCCTGAGTAAACCTATACATTCTCTCAGCCTGCTAACACCACCTAAACAAGCGACTTCCCTTTGTAAAAGTCATTAAAGGATCTCCAATGTGATTTAACATACCCACATGCTACCTGTTTAACACTCATTCAAAAACTACACACACACACTCTCATAAATATGCAAAGTGGAAAAAAAGGAACTCTTATTTCTGGGTGTGAACCAGCTGTTCTGAGCTCTGCTGAAAAACCTCACTGCCTGTGAATAGTAAGCATAGCGGTCAAAAATGGTTTACTGTACAGATGACAGCCTCTACCCAGAGAAGACGTAACCCCAGCATAGGTCTCTGAGCATACTAGAGTCTTTCACAATCAGACGGTGCCATAATCCTTCAGTTATTGCCAGAGCTAACACCACATCAATCAGCCATTCAGCCAATGAGTATGACCGTCTATCGACTACATCGAATAGACTCAAAGCGTATGGATGTTCAGTTTATTCAGCTTTGAATGGGTGTCTTTCTCACATGTCTTCGCTTAATGTCATTATGCTTTGAGTCACTATAGATGGGGGGGGGGAAAAAAAAAGGGGGGCTGACCTTCTGCAATGAAGACCTGCTTCAGTTATACTTTCCCCTGAAAGTATCCAAGCTCCTTTGAAAACCTTCTTCAGCTGATGCAGTCTGGGTCTTTGTAAGTCAGAGCATAATTCTGAGTAGCTCTCCAGTGCTCTTTTCACTGCACAGATGAACCTATTAGAATGTGAAATCAAAGTTGTGATAAAAGCTTCATTTTCATCAACCAAGGCCACATTAAAGGTGAGCACAAGTTCTCTAAGCAGGCGTGCTGCCGGAGGCACACAATGACTCAGGTCAGCTAAGGGTTGGGCAATGTCAGCATTTTTCTCGTGAGCTTGAAAAAGGGCATGTCAGCCAAAGACGGGGAGGTGTAAGTGAGAGCCGCTGCAGCAGTGAAAGACATAATGGCAGACAGACGGACGGACAAAGCAGGAGAGGGACCACATCTATCTGTGTCTCCTGTGATGCATCACCTCTCTATCCTTTCCAGGAAAAAAAAAATGAGCACAGTGGCTGATGAATGGCTCTGCTCACAGGAAAAGAACAGAGCCGAGTTATCCCCAAGGCACTGAAAAGGGAAAATGATTATTTCTTGGCTAAGTGGCTCTGGTTAGAATTAAATCAAAATCTTTTCTGAGATGGAACTTCAAAATCAATACTCAAACACAGAAACTACACTGTGACTGAACTCATTCAAAGTTACAGACTTTATCCAGACCTGAATTTCTTGATTTGGCATGAGTTATACTGAGTCATTCTGCTCCTACACATTGCGCAATAAACATTAAACTTAATGGGAGCAAATGTTCTCGTATGTGAAGAGTCTGGAATCTACAGTAAAGTTGGGAGCAGTGACTTCCAGGTGTCTCTGCTGCTGCCTGCCTGGCAACCTCATAGTAACAATAAGGCTCCTGATGACAATGACCCCCCCCCCCCTTGAACCACAACATGTTGTTTTTACACCTTGATTTTTGTATGTATTAAACAAACGAAATATAAACTACTTTGTGAGCTTTAAATGTGCACCCCCCCCCGTCTGTGGTCTTATGTAAGGCTAAGCACAATTTTGAACTATTCCTTTAACATAAAGAAACTGTTAGTGATTATTTTTATGGTTTCACCCAAAGACTCCAGAGAGTAGGAAAGTCATTACTTCTAATTCTTTATTGGAAGTATAAATGAAGAATGAGGGAAATGGAAAATGGAGGGAAAAGGCAGCAGAAACATATCAGGGACACACCCAGACAGGCAAGAGATGATTAAGATGATCGAAAATTGAGGCTCACAGAACAATTCATACCCTCCGGTACTGCTAAATTATTTCTTCAGAGTGTACGGTGTTTGTTAAAGTTGTGTAAACAATACTCGGACAGCCAGTCCAACATCTTTTGTAGTAAGGCTGTGATGACGCAACACATCCAAGCAGCAGACAGTAATCTCTTCCCAGAGACAATACACAGAAAGACGTGACCTTGCGTGTCCCCATGACTCCATATCTAAGTGCACACAAACATACACAGTGTATTAGTGCATGACCCTGGGGAATTTCACAGAAAAAAAAATCTCCCAGAACTTCCCGCGTTACCCCCACTCCTCCCTCCCCACTCCCTTCCGTCCTCTCTGCCATCCTTTTCCCCCCCGTCTGTCCCTTCCCCTTGACCCGCCAGCAGTCAGCCCAGAGCGGTTTATCCTTGAGCACAATCCATCCATTCCACCCTTCCTTATTTAAGGGTCTTTCCAGTCATCCCTCCTTCCCTCCTTCCTCTCCCCTTTGGACAGGCAGGAAACATTGATTCAACTTTTAAGAGACGCTTAGCTCAATGTGTACAGTCATGATAAGAACAAACAGAACAACCCACCACCCCCTGTACCTCCTGTTTCCCTCCGGACCATTAAGTAGACTTCTTTCTAAGTTAGGGCTGTCAACAATGACACCCTGCCTCCTCCAATTCATCCAAATAGTGCCTTATTTTTGGAAAAAAAAAAAAAAAAGTAGCTTGTGGCTGTTTTTCAATATATGATCGACTGCACTCAAATGTTTCTACTTTCATCCTACAGATGTGACCACTTCACCTCTAATTATACCATATTTCTATTAGATCCATTGAAATACGGTATAATCCATACCTTCATCAGAGGTGTCCTTATGAATCTCCATCATGGGCTTACAGCTTCATAAAAACTAATAAAAAAAACCCTAGACCAGCTGATAAACAAAGAATTGTTAGGAGCTTGAACTAGATATAGGTTAGTCGGAAGATGGACATGCATGTCACCATTTAGATTTGGCCTACATTGTAAAGGAAGTGTTTTTCTCTGTAGCAATATATCGTGGCAGGAAGTGTCAACATCAGGGGCTGAAAGGGCAAGTCCTAATGTTAAAAGTGAAATCCATTATTTTTTGGCCATAAGAATATGAAGTGTATTTACAAGTCTAATTGATATGTAAATAAACAGTACAATTTTACAACGTTACAACAAAGCTCTCGCTGCTCTTCTGGGTTTGAAATACACACAGGGTAAAGGCTGATTCACTGACCAGAAAATGCACCAACGTCTGCACATGCGCACATAGCACACACACACACATATATATATAATGTCACACAGTCACACTGCAAAAGTATTCAAGAGCACATGAAGGCAAGCTTGAAGACATATTCTTCCCATAACACCCCTGTATTAGAGGATGGCATTTCCCTTTTGACCACAGGTTTCTGCACAAGTCTGTGGTGTTGTGCCTTTTTTCACTGCTTGTGGTGAGAAAATACAGCACTGGCAGCCTAGTGGCAACCAGAAGGAAGAATAAACATATCATTCTTGTCAAGAGTTTCATGTAAATGCGCAACCATTCCCATAGCCTGTAACACAAAGCAGGGATGCATCTCACTCCACGTCACTCCGTGGTGGTCTCTTCAGTTCCTAGAAAGTCTTTTAACAGTCCTGGTAAAATGGGCATAAACTTGATGTGGTTAGGGAATGTGAATGCCCAGTAAAAGATCTGAAAGCAAGTAGTCATTTTTCTGCCTTCACCTCTTCCTTTCTTTCCTAAAAATACATTTTGTTTAAATGAAGTATGCCCAGATTACTTTTTTTCCCACCGATGCATTGCTTGTTTAAGCTCCATGATGTTTCTTCAGAGAGGACCAAATCTCATCTGGGTTGCCAGCTCATGATCCGAAATCACCAAGTGTCAGTTGAGACGCTGCGCTGCAGCGAGACCATTATTCCACCTGACTACCGGCCCTCAGCTACAAGAGAACAAACACCACACCCACGCATCACAACAACACAAGCCACGGAGATAAGTAAGAAAACAATGACCAGGGTGAGAATAGACAAAGGCGCTGTGGCGCTGTGTAGTGTGCATGCCAGGACAGGAGAGCAATAATCTTCAGCATCTAATCTTAAACTGAGTCGTGAGACCAAATAGACAAACAAGCTGAACACAGACAATGGCCCTTTCCCCTCTGATATCAATCAGTGCAGCACAAGTGCAACTATTAGCATGAAAACACACCACTAAGTGTGGAGACCCCCTGCTCAGTATTGTGTTAATGTCATCATGTGCAACCA